>NC_029789.2:4555027-4558356 GCF_000816755.2 Arachis ipaensis | reverse complement strand
TAATGCCAACATGCTTAGATGCCTCAGAAATTAATTGTGTGATATCTGATATGCATGATGTGGCAAACTGTCATGTTGATGTTTTAAACTTTATAAACTCTACTGTATTGAGCATATTATTAGCATGAGTTCAGTAAATATTCATTTCTTTGAATGAGACAGAATAGGTGCTTGGAGTTGCTTCCAGAAGTTGAGCAGCAACAAGTGAGAAGTGGAAACTTGACTGAAGGTGGTATTACTTCTCATGAAGAAGTTACAATTCCTGCTAAGATTGATGTTCCTCGGACTCGGGAATCCCGGTCAACGAGTCTATTGATTCCCTCATCCACAGATTCTTCCGACATGCTGCATGGAGATCATACATTTGGTTTATTGAGTTCATCGACTTTAGGAACTTCAACCAAATTAGGCATGCCTTTTCCTACTATTGGGCCCGAATTTGGTAATTTTGGCACCCCATCAGATCGTCATGAAGGATTAATCACTAGTAATATGAGGTTTTCAAATAATCAAGGTAAAAGTGGCAAAATCCTTAGGTACGATCACACTCTAACTCCAAAGAATCATGGGATCCGTTTCATGAATGATTCAGCTCTGAAGGGTGCTAACAAAACATCACCAAACAATTCCCAAGAAAATATGCGGGACAAAATGTCACCAGATGAACGGAGTGCGCTTTTTAGCCATACCAAAAAAGCCAGTCCTATGTACTCCTTGAAGGCTTCAGCCAGCCCCGTTATTGGATCCATGCGCAGCCATTCCAAAGAATTTGCCGATAACTTTCCTAATATATCTAGTAAGAGTGTCCAATCACATAAAGGTGATAGAAGTTGGAATGCAGCGTCTGCTAATGATCCAATGGACGTTTCTTGGAGGTGAGATCATGTTACCTGTTTCTTCTTTTGCTCCCTGCCAGTTTGTTTATTGATACGGCTTATTTCTTACAATTTCCACATTTACATGCCCTTCTGCAATCTACACTTTGCGCTGAATCCTTCTTTCTGAACATTTCTACAGCCATATGGAGACGAGATTAGATGCCAGAGAAAATATCAATGGTGGACCTAGGTGGAGATCTGACGAAACCAGCGATGAAGAGGAGCAGGGTCTGGAAAGAGCTATGGATATAGTTTACCATGCAACTCCAACTAGAACAAATAGGCGAAGCAGGTTTACCAAGAGATGAGACTACATTTCTGAGAAAAAAGGGGTTTCTTGTATTTTTTTTCTGGATAGAAACAGGGAAAGACCAGCGAAAGAGAGTTATTTTCAGTTCAGATTTGTATCTTAAAGGAGTTTTTACTTGGACATTTACGCTGGTCTTAGTTGTGCAGCTAATATTTCGATGAAGGAAATGTTAGTCTTAAAAAGTACATTGTGTTGGCCTTTTCCTTTTCCGTTCAGCCTTTATCCGAATTATATATTTCATGGTTGGAACTTCGAAGAATGATTCATAAAAAAAATCATATCATGTTTTAAGCAAATTCAAGGCCGTCGTGGTGGCTGAGAGAGTCTCGTCCGAAGATATTGTATTATGTACGCGAAGATACTGTAATCGCCTTCTAAGATTGGATGTAGATGCTTTTATATTGTCATGTTATGCGTGATATTTCCTCTAAGAAAGGGATCAACAGTGGAAACCTTTTTCTTAGTAGACGATGTGGGAATGAAGACGAAGTGAGAATGATTGATGTAGTGATAAAAAAGATGAGCCTTTGGAATGGGATAAAAGGTGGATACAGCTATAAATTACCATTATCCTCTTTTGTACGAAAAGATTTCAGTTGCTTTTATATGCCAGAATATTCCTAGTAGTGTTTCTTGGAAGCATCCCACGCGGACGATTCCACTATATTAGTCAACTACTAATGGGATATTAGTTAACTATTTATAGGAAGAAGGGACAAAAATATACTTGAAAGTTTATGGAAATGGATTTTTTTCAATTTTTTTAACACTTAGAGAATAAAGTGTGATTTCTCACCTTTAATTCTATAAGTAGGACCAAAAATAAAGAAGAGAGAGAGCAATGAAGGGTGAGATTAAAATTAAACACCGGACACCATCCAGTTTTTTTTTTCATTGGAGAGGATCCACTCCCGAAAGTTCACATGCTGGACACGTTTACACTTTAATCATTTAATGAGTCACGCGTGCACATCATTTATACATTCCGACGGACACAATATTTTTCGTGTTTATTTTTTTAAGGAAGAAGGAACAAAAATACACCTAAAAGTTCACATGCCGAATATAATTACACTTCAATCATTTAATAACGCCACACACCGATGACCGGAAGGGTAAATGTGTCCGCTAGAGTGTATAAATAGTGTACACGCATGACTTATTAAATGATTGAAGTGTAATCGTGTCCAGCATATAAACTTTTAGGTGTATTTTTATCTCTTCTTCTAATAGTATTTTCTTTTGTCGAGCCCTGCTAAATCGTTGGTCTTGTCATTGGTGGAAATTTGATTTTAGTTTAGTTTTTCTTGTGGACTGCATGGTTTTATTAGCTAAAGGTTTTATAGAAGCCCCCCTAAGAAGAGATTATAATCAGGAAGTGGTAAAGTTCTCTTTTGAAGATAACTTGTCAACTTTTAAATATTCGCATTACTATTAGAAATCAGTAATCACCTAAAATTTAATCTTATTTTGGTTGACCTAGAAGTCATTGGCTCAATTCAACTTAGTTCAATGAAAACGCGTTCCCTTTGCTTTTCCACTCAAATTATCTCTAACAAGAGAGGTTTTAATTGAATTTTATGGACATAAATAACTTTTAACTCACTCATTGACTCATTCCCTTGAATAAATATTCAAAGAAGTGAAGAAGAAACAACCTATCCACTCCTTTCTCCCAACATCGAAGGTAAGTGGTGTGGACATCCACCAAGAAAATGTTCTCAAATTGTCCCACGGATAATTATGAGAAGAATATCATCATGATTTATCTATAAATGGATAACTTTCTAACAAAAAGAAAATGGTGATAATGTACGGAAACCATATACATACATATCGAAAAGGATAATTTACATTGATAAAATAAATTGAGTTTAAAATTTTACAAATGTCTTAAATCAGAACTAGTTACACATTATGTTCTGAACACTTATGTATAAATCAAATCAAATTGACTTGATTTATGTAATTTATATGTATTCGATTTACTATATACATATTATTAACATAAATGTTTGAGTTTATATATTTTATAATAATTTTTTTAACATAAAAAACTTTAGTAATGATTCTTTGTATGCTAAACAATTAAAATATGATTTTTAATAAATTTTTAGATTTTTTTTTATTCCATTTTAAAT
>NC_029789.2:4549536-4553671 GCF_000816755.2 Arachis ipaensis | reverse complement strand
TTTAATTTATACATAAATAATATAAATCAAATCTATTTCATTCTATTTATAGGAATATATTTAGGACATAAGCGTATAGGAATAAATATTGTTTTGGTCCCTAACGTTGAGGGTCAGAAATTACATCAGCAACGGTTTCGATTCTGACCCTCAACGTTAAGAACGATTTTAAGTCAAAAATTATATCAGGGACGGTTTCGATTCCGACTCTCAACGTTAGGACTAAAACAGTATTTATCCTTAACGTATATCTAATGTTAATTTAATATATTTATTTTTTGAACAATATAAATAATCACCAATCAAATCAAAACACATTGCACATTCAAATTATTCACCTAAATCTTAATATTAAAATAATCATGCACATCTAATAAAATAAATATCTAATATATCCATTATTCATATTGTTTAGTATTTTTATTATCTACTTATACTATTCCTAAAAATAAACATATAACTAGAAGCGAGAGAAGTGGGATAAAAAGCGTCACGCTTTCAGCATTTTTGTCGTGTTGAAAAATGTGAAAAAACAATAAATTGAAAAAATGATAAGTCAACCAGGATGATCTGATTCAGATCTGATAAGTCATCGTGATAAGCGTTCAAAAGTTGAAAGGACCATGGCAATGAAAACTTGCACGAAGCACAGTATCATTTCCCTTTTTTATCTGAGAGACAAAGATAAATACGCTAAAGTTCAGTTTTGCGCCTCCTCTTTCACTCCCATCAGCGCAAGCAGAGGGAGAAAAAACAAAAACCCGTTCTTGAATCGGGTGAACTCATTCGGATCCCAATTGACCCGATTTCAGAATCCACCGCTTACCGCCACCGTGTCGGATCCGTTTTGCGGCGTTGGAAGGAAGCATGACGCGACGGTGCTCGCATTGCAGCAACAACGGCCACAATTCGAGGACGTGCCCCAACAGAGGGGTTAAGCTCTTCGGGGTCCGATTGACGGACGGGTCGATCCGAAAGAGCGCTAGCATGGGAAATCTCACCCACTATGCTGCGTCGGGTTCTAGTTCCGGGTCCCACCACCATGCATCCAACAATCCGGGTTCTCCCGGCGGTGGTGACACCCCCGATCACGCCGCCGCCGAGGGTTATGCCTCCGAAGACTTTGTTCCTGGGTCATCTTCTACGTCACGTGAACGAAAAAGGGGTTCGATTCTTCGACCTAATAAAAAAAAATGTTTTCATTTTTAAATTTGCTAAATTCTTTTAAATTTCTGTTTTGCTCGAGTGTTATTATTTTTATAATTATGTGATCTTTGTTTCCCAGTAGTCTGTTTTTTAGTATTGGCTTGTTTCGTTGTGTGGAAAACGAGTTAAAGCAGCTAGCTTTATGACTTCATGAGTGAATTTATTTGAATGCTTTGTGCTTGATGCTTGGCTTGGCTGAATAGTTTCTATCTGAATGATGTCGTGTGATCAAGTTTCCAACTTCCAATCATCATTAGTGTATAAATAAATAACTTAGGACTAAGGAGTTTGTGGAGTATGCTTAGGTTTTTACATAGTAGAAAACATATTATTCTGGTTGACTTGCTGGTAACTTAAGCATGCACTTGATCATTCTTTAACTCTTTGATTTGATGATTTGATAATTGACTATATGGAAGATTTTTTAATCCTGTTCTTTGCTGGGAGAACCTTAAATGATGACTTGAGGAATATCTACTAAGTATGGAAAATCATTTCATTGATGTGCAGGTGTCCCGTGGACTGAGGAGGAACACAGAATGTTTTTACTTGGATTACAGAAGCTTGGAAAAGGTGATTGGCGTGGAATTGCACGAAATTATGTCACATCAAGGACACCTACTCAAGTGGCCAGTCATGCTCAAAAATATTTCATCAGGCAAAGCAATGTGTCTAGGCGCAAAAGACGTTCCAGTCTATTTGATATTGTCGCAGATGAAGTTAGTACCCTAACTTGCAAATTTCATGCATCAAATTTGTTTTTCTTTTGCATCTAGATGCATTCGCTGGAACTGACGAGTGACGGCACATAATGTTTTATGCTGTTTGAAGCCCGTGGTTAGGATTATTTGATTTTGCTTCCTTATAAGATATTGTGTGACCTGTTCTAGCTTCATGTTGTGAAAATCTTCAATATTGTACACACAATACATTGATGGTCAATTAATTTTGGTAAAAAAAAATCTAAAAGTACATCCATTTTCTAATTTTCTTCTTCTGCAGCATGTTTGGCATCATGGGATTTTAGCCAAATCACTTTAAATTGTGATCTTATTTTTGCAGTATTGGTCCTAGTGAAGTTAGGAGACAAACATGACATTTTCTTGTTTTATGCTTTTTAATGATGTCTACTATTTGAAAAATGTATCTTCTTCCCTCATCCGATGTGCTTGGAACCTTCTCATTTATTTCTAGATTCTTAATGTTGAATTGTGATTTTGCAGTCCGCCGACACACCAATGGTGCCGCAAGATCAGCTACAGGCCGAAACAGAAGGCAATAACCCCTTGCCTCCTGTGCCTCCAGCCCTCGATGAAGAGTGTGAATCCATGGATTCTGCTAACTCAAATGACAGGGAATTGGCCTTGTTGAAGTCAGATAACCCGCAATCACCATTCCCAGTGCTGTATCCTACCTTTTATCCTCCTGTCTTCCAATTACCTATTCCCGGTTGGTCAGGATATGATCCACAGCCTACTAAGAAGAAGGAAGCTCACGAAGTGTTGAAGCCAACTGCAGTGCATTCTAAAAGCCCAATTAATGTTGATGAACTGGTTGGCATGTCAAAACTGAGTTTAGGAGACTCCATTGGGGACTCTGCCCCATCCTCCCTGTCCCTAAAACTCCTCGAAGGACCTTCTAGACAATCAGCTTTTCATGCAACTCCAGCGTGCGATAGTTCGAACATGAACGGCAGCGCAATCCACGCATTATAAGGGCCCCTTCTGGCAAGTAGGGGTGTGTCCTGTAGCCATATCTATGAATGTAGGGATCATAAATCTGGCCATGTGGTCATCACATATCTTGTGGGAATATCCTTAATAATTTTTCTACCTTTTTCTTTTGCCCTATTTACAGTGGTTAATTTAGTTTGTTTCAATGTTGGTAGGCAGCAGCAGTAGCATTTAGGAATTATTACTTGGGTCTAGACTTTGTTTGTTTGTTCAGTCATTTCATTTACCAGGGTCATTTCATGTATTGTAAAGTTGATTGTGCAGAATAACAATCTATTAGGTTGTGCTTCCCCTTTTATTTAGCAAACAAGTAACTGCTAGGTAGCAAGTTTTCCATGCTTTGCCTCACTTCGTTTATCTTCTACCTGAGTTGAGTGGGACGAAAAAGAAAATCAACTGCATGAGTATGAATAATTAAGCAATAATTAGGCAATAATTAGGCACTGCACTTTGAACAAATATGGACCAATTAATTCAATGGATAAATCGATGCTTATTCATTACATTAAGAGAATGAAGTATTTTATGAAAGACAAAGAAGAGCTACAGATGTACCATTACCTAGGATTCAAGGGTGTAATGTTTGGTTGACTGTAACTCTGTTCCGTCACCAAGTGGGAGTGTAATCTAATATTGTTAGGGGACAAATGTAGTCTCTTAGTTTTCATTATCTTGCCGGTATAGAATGGAATATACCGTATCAGAAAATATAGGGAGTTAATAAAAATTTTGTACAATGTGTACAACGGAAGTTTATTTAGTATTAAAGATATAATCATTAGTGTTACCTTTTAATGTTGGGTTGAGTTTTTGGATGAGTGGTTTCATGATATAGTATCAGAACTCTAATTCTGAAAGGTCAAGAATGAGTGATTTTATGATATGAGATGTTTATTATCTCTGCTATCTGATAATTATTCTAGATAGTATGGGTGATGTTCATTTTATTGATGATGGACCTATATACGTGTGAGATAAAGAGTTTGCATTGCTAAACTAAACTCTGGGAATTCACGGCCGTGCATGGTTTTTAAACACGTGTCTCTACATGCATGATACTTTTAGTTAGGTCTTAGGATACCAGAAAAAAGGAAAAAATGTTATATGCATAGGCCAAGTAAAAACAAATAAGATGAATTCTATATTGTCTACAATTTGGTGTATAATTTTTGCTAAACTTATTTTTTGATAATAAA
>NC_029789.2:4543560-4548836 GCF_000816755.2 Arachis ipaensis | reverse complement strand
TTTAAGTATTTAATAATTATTTATTTTTATATTTTAAAAATAAATATTAATTTTTAATCTTTTTAATAGGTCAGACAAATAGTTTTAGGCATAGCCAACAAATAATAGAGAGTATATTAAGAGTTTAAGACCCGGCCTCTTGAAGTGAAGTTTTTTTATTTGGGGACAAAATAATGAAAAAACTAGGTCCTACCGGGAGTCGAACCCAGGTCGCTGGATTCAAAGTCCAGAGTGCTAACCACTACACCATAGAACCATAGAAGTATTTATCTGACAGCATCTAATAATCACAAATATATATTTGTTATAAAATGTGGACGGCGAGAGCTAAGCATGCATATGGAATGATGGGTGACTTCAATATACTTTATACGCTAAACAAATCAAACTATACAGACAAAATTATATGAGCATTATCGGCTAAAAGCTAACTGAACAACTATGACCACAGCTCTAGAATTGAAGGATGATATCAAAGTCCAGAACTTGATGGATGAACTGTTACTAATGCTCACTTGAAGGGTTGCTGCTTTCAAACTTGAATAGTTTATACAAAAAGGCAAAAAGCTAACAATGATACCTAACTTGGTATTAGATTTTTGGTTTAAATAGATTTATAATTTGTTATAGATTTCTTAAAAAGTTAAAAGCGTATGTATGGCTTGGTAATTATTTAAGAGAAATGCTAGAAGATCTCAAAATTTATTATTTTAAACCATCACTTAGTTATCATTTATCAATATTTAAAAATATAAGATAAAATATATTTTTATTTAAACTTCTTTTTATAAATTTAATATATTTAAAAACCAATTTTTTGGTACTATTAGGACGGTGGGATCGAATCAAGTGAACATTCTTCATAGTTGACAGAAAAGTAATGGCAAACATTAATAAAACGTGGGAATTAATTGACTAAAGTAGACTAGTATTATTCACATTCAAAAAATGGCACTAAAGAATAGAATAATGGTGGCATAAGAGAAAGAGGATATCCACTATAGAGGCCGGTCCTCACCATTGTAGCTTTGGAAAAACAGTCATTAATCAACAACGTTTGGAAAAACACCTTCTTCATACTTGAAAGTTCAGAGTTGAAACCAAAGGGATCAGGTGTGAGAAAATGGAAGGCGTTGACCACTTGGCTGACGAGAGAAACAAAGCAGACTTCGATGTCGAACAGATGAAGATCGTTTGGGCGGGTTCCCGCCACGCGTTTGACCTATCTGACCGGATTTCTCGCCTCGTTGCCAGCGATCCTGTAATTATTTCACCCTATCTATGTCTTCAATTTTTGTTAGAAATTGTTGGAGTTTACTGAATGATGATGGTTCTGATTGTGATTTGTAGGTGTTTAGAAAGGATGATAGAACCATGCTTGGTAGAAAGGAGTTGTTTAAGAACACTTTGAGGAAAGCAGCTCATGCTTGGAAAAGAATTAACGACCTTCGTCTTACTGGTGAGACCTCTGTTATTGCTCTGTTCTGCATTCTCGGTTTCTTATATTTGCTAAAAGAATTAAAATTTGTATTTCTCCAGAGGAGGAAGCTTATAAGCTGAGGTTCTTTGTGGACCAACCTGCCTTTACGGATCTTCATTGGGTATACTTCAGTTTCTTCTTGTGCTTGCATTGTTAGAAAATTTACTCATGAGTAGTACTAGTGTGCAGTTCTGAAGTTATGGATTTCAAAGGAATACAGTGTGTGTTGTAAGATCAAAGCATATTGTGCTTCTACTAAAGTTTTGTTATTGAAATTCTTTTTGCAGGGAATGTTTGTGCCTGCTATCAAAGGATCAGGCACTGATGAGCAGCAGCAGAAATGGTTGCCTTTGGCTTATAAGATGCAAATAATTGGTTGCTATGCACAAACAGAACTTGGTCATGGATCCAATGTTCAAGGGCTTGAGACAACTGCAACTTTTGATCCCAAAACCGACGAATTTGTTATTCATAGCCCCACATTAACTTCCAGCAAAGTAAGTTATATGAATCATTACTTGTGAGAGTCTTTAGTGATTCAAATTATAGAATCTTACAATGTTACATCAACAAATACAATGAGGAAAAAAATGTTTTTTAGCTTTTTTCCAATGCATATTGTATGTGCTTTTTGTTAAAGGCATTTGGATATGATTATCACTTCATTGATGCTGATTTAAACAGTGGTGGCCTGGTGGATTGGGTAAAATATCCACACATGCTGTTGTTTATGCCCGTCTGATAACTAATGGAAAAGAGCACGGAGTGCATGGTAATTTCGATTGTTTAATCATCTAGAATTCCAGTGATTCGAACATCAATTAATTAACTCTGTTCAATTTGAAGGTTTCATTGTCCAGCTGCGGAGCTTGGATGACCATTCACCCCTTCCAGGTATAACTGTTGGTGATATTGGAATGAAATTTGGAAGTGGAGCTTATAACAGCATGGATAATGGGGTTCTTAGATTTGACAATGTGCGAATTCCAAGGAACCAAATGTTAATGAGGTACTTTTATTTTATCCATGGTGTACAAAGCTACAAACTGTGATGTACTATACTAATAGCACATGAATGATCTGTAGCATGAAACTAATAGAACTTTAAACCCCCGAAGGAAGCTCATTGAAGTTGGTTCAAACCACAAGATGGGAACTCAATGTAACTTGGACAACAGTAACATCAACCTAGGAAAAACTTTTGGCTATTGTGTTCACTGAACGATATAAGAACTTATATTTTGTCTTTGAATATAAAGCATCTTTTAGCCCCTTTCATTTCTCTAACCAGGAAGCAGATTTAAAAAGAGCTTTTAGTTCCAGTGAGAAGGAAACTGGTCCAGATTAAATACCTCAACAATCAATTCATGGGCAATGTTATATCAACATTTTCCCTTCAAGATTATTATTTAAAATGGCTACTAGATAAGAATAACATTTGAGAAACATAAAATAGAAACAGTAAAAAGGGTTGTCTTTATCCTGTTTTAAAGTTGAAAATATGATTCCTTGTTGAGATCATTGGGGATAGAAAATACCTGACTTTTCTCAATTGTTTTAAATGGTAGTGTTGCCTTGCAGTTTCTGTCAATAAATTCATGTGATGACTCCTAACTTTTTCTTTTCAATCTCAGGTTTTCACAGGTTACAAGAGAAGGAAAATTTGTGCACTCAAGTGTTCCAAGACAATTAGTTTATGGTACCATGGTCTATGTGAGGAAAACTATTGTAACTGATGCATCCATTGCTTTGTCACGAGCAGTTTGCATTGCTACAAGATATAGTGCAGTACGAAGACAATTTGGGTCACAGAATGGAGGTATTGAAACACAGGTAAGATTTAAAACACTCCATTGAAGCATGGCTTTTGCTTGTTGGCAAATTCCTTTTTAAGGAATGCTAATGAAATATTTATTAATATACTTTTTCATATATAAATTATGCAAGGCGGAAATGGAGACTATCCAAATTAAATTATACAAACTATATAAGTTAATTTACTTCAATGTTAAGTTGCTTTTGACTAATGTAGTTTCTCCCTTTCAGCTAGTCTTGTTTATTACTGACATATCTGTTCTATGTAATTTGATGGGAATCTAGAGAGTATTCATCCTCATATTGTGCATGCGTTATGTGATACAGAAATGTGTATTTCAGTCTAATGTTTTATCAAAAGTAGAATTTGATTAGTTGGATCCTTTATGCTTAATTTTGTCTTCCTTTTTTGTCCTTTACATTTAGGTGATTGATTACAAGACACAGCAGGCTAGGCTATTCCCTTTGCTAGCTTCTGCTTATGCATTCAGATTTGTTGGGGAGTGGTTGAATTGGCTTTATACTGATGTGACGCAAAGATTGCAAGTCAACGACTTTTCAACACTGGCTGAAGCTCATGCATGCACAGCAGGGTTGAAATCCTTGACTACTTCAGCTACTGCTGTATGTCATTTTTTGTTGGTTACTCTTTGTATTGGCTACTACTTTATTAAATATGATTTTGTTATTGTTTCATCCAGTTTCTTCATTATTTTTTCCCCTCTCCATATGCTGTGTTGTCATTTAGTCAGATTCCTTAAGTGTTGCTGATAAATTTCTAAAATGATGATCTATTATCCTTATAGGTCTCCTCCCTTTTCTCCTCTCTATCCATATCTGTTTTCTTTGTTGTTTAAGATATGTTCATACTGTGAAGGCATTTATGTGAGGGATATGATTGAGCATCAATGCCAAAATATTAATATGAATTGTATGTAGAGTTACTATCTCAGTTCTTCAGGCATATAATTTGTATGTTGGATAACTGACTTGATTTGCCGTGTCTTCTGCATGTAAATGATGCAAATGTTTCTGATGTTAGTGTTTAGATAATATGCTTCTATTGTTTCCTAATATATGCATTTCATTTTGCAATGCTGAATTTTTTTAAGTGGTAATGAAGGCCAGTTCGCTTAATTTGCAGGATGGAATTGAAGAATGTCGCAAGCTATGTGGCGGCCATGGTTACCTTAATAGCAGTGGTCTCCCTGAGTTATTTGCAGTCTATGCTCCTGCATGCACATATGAAGGAGATAATTATGTGCTGCTTTTACAGGTTTGTTAAATATCTTTTTTCGTTATGTTTTTTATTGTCATCTTATGCATTATATACAAGTCTTTTACAATATGTTAAAAGGATTCATATTTCTGTATGACAACTGTGGCTTAAGTCTTGTCTGGTTTAGGACGTTTACCAGTATTGATCTCGGGGTTGTACTGATAACTTCAAGAAAAATCTCATGTAGGTGGCAAGGCATCTTATGAAGACTGTTTCTCAGCTGGACTCTGGTAATAAGCCCACTGGTACTACAGCTTATTTGGGTCAAGTCGAAAAACTGTTGCAGTATCGTTCTGATGTTCAGAGAGGTACTGAACTCTACCACCATAGTTAATTTTGAACATTTGTAAACTTTAAACATGTAACCTTCATGTATGGTTTCAGTTAACATAAAATTTGTCTGTCATTGTTCTGTTGTAACTTTGTTATGTATACTTACTTTTACTCGATGTAGCCGAGGATTGGTTGGAGCCTAATGTTGTGCTGAAAGCATTTGAAGCTAGGGCTGCTTGGTTGTCTGTTGCTTGTGCTCAAAACCTTAGCAAGTTCACCAATCCTGAAGACGGTAAATGATTCAAATTCTTCAACTAAGCTTGACTATGGAGCTCTGCTTAAATTTTCCATTTCTTGTGTAGCTTCACAAAAGAAAAGAAAAGTAACTATCGATAAGATGACAGATTTAATAAATAACAAGTTCAATCT
>NC_029789.2:4536073-4543444 GCF_000816755.2 Arachis ipaensis | reverse complement strand
ATAACCAAAGCCATTACCACTTCAAGATATTATCATTTAAACAATAACCAAAAAAACTCCCCAGGATATACCAAAGTTCTTTTAAGGGCATTCGTTGGGATAGTTTGCAACTCGCGGAACATGCTTAAATATTATTATGATTAGTGCTAATAATCTTTTTTCACAACAGGTTTCCAAGCACTCTCAGCTGATCTCGCTGAGGCAGCAGTGGCTCATTGCCAATTAATTGTTGTTTCCAAGTGAGCTTCTTCCAGATTTTCTCTGTTAATTAATTGTTAATAGCTGCTAATTGTTAGACTTGTTTGACTTCTTTATTGCATCTCTAGATATATACTACATTAGATTGCCTCGGTAAACAGTGAGTTCCATGATATTCTATTGGAAAACATAATGTGTTAGCATTAAATGACATCGGTGTCAATTTAAATAAATGTTGCACTGTTGAATAACTTTTTGTTTGTGTAATTTTTTCAAAAATCAACAACGTTGCTATTTGATCCTAACTCAAAACATAATAGTCTATTATTAATCAATATCTTAATTGTTTATTCAAGATATTAGATTTCTGTACTTGAAACTATGATCTGCTTGAATCAGTCTAAAGCTTGATCAAACTCTTTGATTCAGATTCCTTGAGAAGTTGCAACAAGATATACCTGGAAAGGGTGTGAAACAGCAATTACAATTTCTTTGTGGGGTTTATGCTCTGTTTCTTCTTCACAAGCATTTGGGTGAATTTCTCTCTGCTGGCTGCATCACTCCAAAACAAGGATCACTTGCCAATGACCAATTGAGGTCCTTATATTCCCAGGTTTGTCCAAAAACAATTTCAACATCTGATATCATAATTTTATAATAATATGTGATTAATGTGAAGACTGAAGACTAATAGTGTGATTATATGCATATGATTAGGTTCGGCCTAATGCGATTGCGCTTGTTGATGCATTTAACTACACTGATCACTACCTCGGTTCGGTTCTTGGTCGATACGACGGAAATGTGTATCCGAAGTTGTATGAGGAGGCATGGAAGGATCCTTTGAATGAATCAATCGTTCCTGATGGCTTCCATGAGTATGTTCAACCAATGCTTAAGCAACAGCTTCGTAATGCTAGGCTTTAGATGATTTATTAATACCTGTTTTGTTAATTTACACCTAGTAAATTCTATCTACTTTAATTGTGTTTTAAAGAGTGAATTAATAAACTTGCACGGAAGGATAAATAAAGAGAGGTGTGAGGAACATAACAATCATAATTGTTGATTAGAAGGAGAATGCTTTTGGTTATGGACTACCTTGATGAATTCTTTGTCAAATTTTGGAAATCCATTCTTTCATCTTAGGTTAAAGTTGATAATAATAAAAAAAATATCTTACTAACAAGTATGGAGTCTCTACACAAGACATGTACTACAGGAAATTACAAGATAATTGAATTTAAAAAAAAATTATATTTGATGTTATCAATGGAAAAATTAAATTTGGAGAATTTATTTAATGACCATGAAAAGCAAAAGGTCATATGAGAGTTTTGGGGCCTTAGGCTGGAGACAAGACATGACATGACATTAAGATAGAGACAATAGAATAGAGACACTAAAAATTATTTTTTGTGTATTGTGTTTAGATACAATGGACAAGACACTAATGTAATGTCCTGTATTATATTTGGATAGACATGGACAAAACTAAAATATTATGCGAAATGACTAAAATAACTATGTGATTCCAAATTTTTTACATCAAGTACAAATTAATTTAATAAAAAATAAGAGTATGTAGGAATACAGAAAATTACAAGAATTGGTCTATAAACTAATAAGATAAAAATGTTATTAAAGTAACAAAATTAAAAATAAATAAAGTAACATAAAGTAGAAAAGTGAATTAAGTCTCCATTAATAAAGCATGTCATAGAGAAGAGAATAAACGATAAAAAGGAATAAATTAATTATCCAGTCAAGTAAAAAATTCTAAAAAAAAAAGAAAGTATCTGAAAAAAAGAACGCAGAGAAAGAAGAACTATGATGTAGAGAATAAGTTAAAATTAGAAAAAATAAGAAGAGATAATAGTAAAATAATAAAAAATATCTACGAATAGAAAAAGAAAAAATTTTAATAAAAAAGTCTGTGTCCATCTTTTTTTAATACCGTATCCATTATTGTTCTTCGTAAAAAAGTAGACATAAAAATATAAAATAATGTCTTAAAGACAATATATTTTATGTCTATATCTCTATCTCTAAATATATTTTAATCATTTGTTATTCATGTTTTTATGTCGTGTCTTCGAAAACAAACGCAACCTTATAGGCGCATGGATTATGAAAGTTGCTTAATGACTGATTTTCCAAAACAATCACGTGTGCAAAGTCCAACGGACTATAGTTAATTAAAGCTAATAAACGAATCTAAGGCAATCATGCAACCACAAAAATAATTAAATAACAATGTTATGGTGGCTCTCTGTCACATCATCTTGGGATCTTAAATCTAATATAATCCATTAATCCAGCAATGCTACAAAGTACGAACAATCACCAATAATTGTTATCGTTTATGTGTATCTCACTTGCTTTGGTTTCCTAAGTGCGTGTATATAATTATTATGTTTAACTAAATGATTCGATAACAACAATTTGGAATAGGGTCGCACTACGGTACAGATCAACATTTACAGATATTCTATTTTTTAATCTTATTTTATTACATATGTATTGAATGTTTTTTGGCTGGCTTGGCTATTCTTCATCTAGGTCTTTGAGTTAGCATCTATTTGATTTGGCTCCAATATAGACATATAGCAAGTGGCCCTTGGATTCGGGGTATAAATTTTAGATTTGTTATGAAGATAAAAAACTAAATTTTTTGTTAAATCCTGAGATAAAACAAATATTTTTTTTCCTCAAAAATAATCTTTAAAACAATTATTTAAGTTATATCAAAGCAAAAAATTTTAATATAACAAATAGCATGGCAATGATTTGTTGGCTCTCAAGTACTATTTAATGTTATTTAAGTACTATGATTATTATGTTATGTGTAAGTCTACAAGCTAGCAATGATAATTGGCTCGTGTAAAACTTTGAGCCATTTAATACTTTGTCAAACTACTTCTCATTGCACTAAAGAAAAATTACGTGTCCTTATATTTATGATTAAAATAGAATATCTGTACATTAATATCTGTACCTTATAATTTCCCTTTGGAATAACATAGCATGACTATTGATTAGGACCATAATTCTGTTAATTATTAGAAATTGGACTCTCATGTCAACTCACTTTGGACGGATTCAGGGAAATGTGTATAATAGTCATTTCTACAGAATTTTGAATAACTACTATATATTTTTTCCTATTCGTGTAATTTTTTAATAAATTATAATAATGTGATGATTGTTTCCATATTTCTTTTTTTGTTTTTAAATAAAAAAAAAGGAGTATATGTAATAACATTTTTCCCTCGTGTTGTAATAGTACAAGGGTGCAGTCGCTAAAATGATTTAAATTGTAGCGTGTATTATTGTAGTTGTGAGAGCGATGAGCGATATTTGAAAAGAACCGTGTTCCATATAGGGGTAGAGACGATATGATATGACGAAAGGGGTTCATTAAAAATGTAGGGCTACCCCTAACAAATTAAAATGCACCTATCTATAGCTTGCCAACTAATTTATGCAGCAATTTCTCAATTAAATATTCAACTATATGTAAATAAATTTTCACTAACATGTTGGAGTCTTCATTTTGGGAAAAAGTTGAACAAAAGAGATAGAGCCATTAATTGTTGGAGTAAAATTGCTTACTACTACTGTTCTATTAGAAATTATCGGGAATGGATCCTCTTCAGTTTTTTTAACATTTATCTCTTACCTTTGATTCTATAAGTGGAACCATAAATAAATAAAAAAGAGAATAATGAATGGTTAGATTAAACATTACACACCATTCAGTTTTTTTTCACTGGAGATGATCCACTTTCGAAATTATCCAGAACATTTTGCTACCGTTATCTTTGATTTTGACATTATGTAGTTACAATATTATTTGAAAAGTTTGTACCAAATTTTTGCTACCTTATTAGTGCACATCTAATTCAGGATAAAAAAAACGACCTAGATTTGCATATCACAACGCTTTGTCTTTGTGTCTCTGCCTACTCCACACAATCCCAACGGATTTTGTTATAAGATTGAGAGAAAATGACATTCTCCTCTCATGTGAGATGTTAAAATGATACTTTCTTTTCTTCTATTTTATAAATGTACATTTACCTCTTTTCTAACTTTTAAAAAACCTCCTCTTTAATCCATTTTAAATTTTTTATGTTAACTATTGTTAACTTTTTTCCATTTTTTAAGAAAAAATAAATTATTTTTTGAAAAAATATCCATTAAACAAAAATTTTATTTTTTATCATTAAAGAGCGGGTAGGAGCAGGTATTACCTAAACTCGACCCCACCCCGCTCCTCTCAAGAACCTGTTCTGCTAAAAACCCGTCCCAATATAGGCGGATAATTACCCGCTCGAAGCGGGTAGAAACAGGATGGATACCTGCGAATTCGGGTGGTATTGCCCTTCCTAATTAAGTTAGAGCTAGCGGTAACCAAGCAACTCCACTGACTCATCAACCTTTCTAGATGCGAACAGTAGTCACTGGTTGAGTCCTCATCTTTCACGGATTCCTTGAAATTCACGAGGATAATCAAATATAAGATGCCAAGAATGATGATTAATTGCGGTGGATAATTATAAGCATCAGGCATTAGTGATCATGGGTCCGCATAGCAGATTTTGAACATAGTGGCAGTTGAAGTACCAAAACTTCATTGATCTTCATGGGCCACACATTGTCTAATAATGTCTATTACATTCAATATAATATTTTACCCCAAATCAAAGAAACGAGTAAACTAATAATAAACGCACGCTTTGATCAAACACTCATGAATTCCTTATTATTGTAATGGAAGAAGATCTTGCCTCCACAAAAACGACATTAATTAAAGCTATGATTTGAAGATGTATATATAAATATAATATATCAACAATCAACATTGGTCCACCAAAGTTTGTTCTAACTAGAAATTAATTAAATATCCCTACTTGTAACAAAAACAACACATTCTGAAACTCAATATAAAATGACCTTAGCGGTCCATATTCATTTTCCTTAATTAATTTTATCTTTTTCCCCTTTTTGTACTTTCAATTGGCAATGGGGACGGAGTGACGCGCCTATCACATACACTTGCTCCTTCAAGTAAACTACAATTATTGTGATACCTAAAAAATGCCACTTATGTTCTAACTCATGATGAGGAACTAATATTAATCCTGTTGGATGGACGTCATGAAACTGAGAAAAGAAATTTTAATATAATAGATAAGATATAGATACTTTTTATGTTAAACAAGAATTATACTGTACATAAAAAATTAGTGACTAAATTAATTATCTATATAAAATACATATTAAAATATAAAATATATTTTAAAATGAGTTAAACAATAGGCATACATTTATATAAAAATAGAGTTATTCTCCACGTACAAGCATTTTTTCATACAAGTCATACAAGTTATTTATATTTACGCACTTTCACGTTTTTTTCTGTGTCTCTTCCTCTTCTTTCTCCGTGCCTCTTTTTTTTCTTCTTCTTTTTTTTCTGTGTCTCTTCTTCTTCTTCTTCTTCTTCGTAATTTTTCTTTCTCGTTATCGTCGTCATCAACACCACCTCTTCCTCCTCTTCTTCTTTTTTTTTTATTGAAATTTCTTCTCCTATTTTCTTTTTCTTTTTCTCTTTCATCATCAGTTATCTCGTTGTTGAAGATAATAAATAATTCAGGTTCATATTGTCAATTGAACCAAAACGAAATTAATTATTGTTTTGAATCCAACAAGTGGCTAAGGTGTGGTTCAATTTAGAAGAAAAAATATAGCATTAGAGAAAATATTTTTCTGCAGCAAATTTAGGTGTAGCACGAAGATATTTGGATGTATTTTAAGAATTTTTTGGTGTATTTTTATTCTAATAAGTTCTGCATAATTCAAAACTCTTTCTCTTTCTCCTTCTCATCTTTTACTATTTCTTCTTTTTTTTATCATCATCACCATCTTCTTCTTCTTTTTTTTCTTATTCATCTTTTTCTTTTTATTTTACCTTCTCAAGTTTCTTCTTGTTTTACTCTCTTAACAAGAATAAAAACAAAAAAATCAAACAAAGAAGAAGAAACACATAATGCTACAGAATTACTTGGAAGAGGATGAACTTACATTCATTTAACTAAAAAAAAGAAAGAAATAAGGAAAAAGAAGAAGAAGAAAAAAATGCAGCATTAGAGCAAATATTTTCCTGTATTTGTAGTAAATTTGTGTGTATTTTAAGAATTTTTGGGTGTATTTTTATTCTGATAAGTTCTGCATAATTCAAAACTCTTCTTCTTCCTCCTTTTCATCTTCTACTGTTTTTTCTTCTTTTTTTATCATCATCACCTCTTCTTCTTCTTTTTTTTTTATTCATCTTTTCCTTTTTATTTTACTTTCTCAAGTTTTTTCTTATTTTACTCTTTTAACAAGAATAAAAACAAAAAAAAATAATCAAAAAAGAAGAAGAAACACATAATACTGCAGAATTACTTGGAAGATGATGAACTTACATTCATTTAACTAAAAGAAAGAAAGAAATAAGGAAAAAAGAAGAAGAAAAGAACGTAGCATTAGAGAAAATATTTTTCTGTATTTGTAACAATTTGGGTGTAACACAAAGATATTTGGGTGTATTTTAAGAATTTTTAGGTGTATTTTTATTCTGATAAGTTCTGCATAATTCAAAACTCTTCATCTTCCTCCTCTTCATCTTCTACTGCTTTTTCTTCCTCATCTTCTTATTTTGTTTTCTTATAATTCTTCTTGGGAGAAAAAATCAAACAAAGAAAAAAAATACATAATGTTACAAAATTAATAGAAAGAAGAGGAGGAAAAATGCAGCAACAACAGAAATAAAGAAACAACGACGAAAATGAAACACGCGAAGAAAAAGAAGGAGAAACACAAAAAAGAAGGAGAAGAAGAAGAAGAAAGGCAAAACCGTGAGACCTTGTGTACTAAAGCGGACAATATCGTGCTAGCGGGTGGTCTGGGTTGTTACAAGAGGAGGAGGAGAAGGAGGAACGTGAAGAAAAAGAAATATCTTCCATAATGGTGAGTAAGAGCGCGCTTTGAAAACGGTTGAGTGAGGCGCATGTTATCACGCTCCAGTGGATGAATGTAGTTTTTATTATACTTGGCTCAATTTATAAGATTTGTAAGCTAAAAATTTTTTTATGTGTAACATAACTCATAAAAATATATAATAGCTAA
>NC_029789.2:4535557-4536059 GCF_000816755.2 Arachis ipaensis | reverse complement strand
ACTAATTTAATAATTAATTTTTCATATTTAAAAGTATATTTAATTAAATAATTTAGTTAAATATATTAAACTAATTCTTAGTTGTCGTCTTTGTATAAAAATATTTTATGTGGATAATCACTTTAATTAAACCTTCAAATTTTTTTTTATCTTTTTGAATAATAAAACCAATAAATGTGCTTAAATCTTTTTTTTTTTCAAAATATTCATAAATTATTAGATTACAACTGTTTTCTCTCTTTTCCAGCTGGACCCTTTCTTTTTCTTTTCGGAATTGTTTCAGTAGTTTTCAAAGACTATAGAGAGTAATTTTTTCTTTCTCTCATGCATACTTATATAATAAATTTATTTTGTCCATTCGTAAAATAAAGTAACAAAAATAGTTAGGAAAAAATAAAAATCTATGTAAATTAATCTAAAATTATTTTATTTTATATTTATTAATTATCACTGACATAATTGGATAATATTATATATAATAAGTATATGATTAAGAATATTA
>NC_029789.2:4528662-4535550 GCF_000816755.2 Arachis ipaensis | reverse complement strand
TATTACAATAAAATTATAAATGTACACTTAGATAAGATAATTTTAGTTTGCCAATGAGTAATAACTCAAATGACATAATCTCCAAGCACACTCAGAAAATACTTGACTTCTTGTAGATTTATCTTTTAAGTAACATTTATTTTTTTCGTCGATTTTACTTTTCAGTATTTTTATTTCCATGTCAAAAGCCCTTTGATGTAATCGAAGGTATTTTACTTTTTTTTAATTAAATTCAATACAATTTATTTTAAATTTAGTTAATTTATTTTCAAAATCTTTTATTTATGTTTTTTAGATTTTCTTAAGTTTCTGTTTGATAGAGAGGTCTTTGATGCACTTTAAGAAAACTGGTACTCACAGAGAGGAGTAGGTTTCGCTCTCAGACCATTAGATATCGAACCACTATCGATTTGCTAAAAATCGACAAAACACATATCAATTGAAATTAAGAAACTGAAATTTAGTATTGTATTTGGTAATTAGAGAATGACTAAAATTTTAATTTTAAGACACAAAATTTCAGTTCCTTCAATACTTCTAAAAAGTAAAAACACAAGANAGATATTTTAATAAATATTTTTATTTTATTTCTATATTTATCTTAAACCAAATAAGATATTAAGACATAATGTAATTTTATATATTTTACATTAAATATAATATAAAAATTTAATTTAGTTTCAATTTTTTATTTTTATTTCTCAATTTTTATCTTTCAATTTCAATCTCCCTTTAAAACAAAGTCTAAATTTGGATAAAATTGTTTTGGAACAAGTATTATATATAGTCTAAAACTAGTATGCATTTCTCAAATTTTAAAGTCGCATGAGAATAGAAATAATACAATAAATCAATTATCTAGAGTTAAATTTAAATAGGACACTCTATATTTAAATAAAAAATATACAAAAAAATTATTGTTTATGTTCATGCATGTACAATTAGAATTACTACTATATGTTATAATATAGGAGAGAATAAAATTTACTGCTACTAATTTTGAGACACACAGGAGAAATATTTGTCTTTTTCATTTTGTTAATATTATAAAAAGAATTGATAGCATAGCTGAAAACTTCATCCCAAAGGTCTTTCAAGTTTGAACCTCTTTACTCACCAAGTTTCCTTCCCCTTCCATCTTTGCTTTTCACTTCCATTTCCATGGACGTGGAGCCGCAAAAACCCCTTGTCTCTCCCATCATTGTCAACTCTGCTGCTTCCTCATCTTCCCCCGATCAATCTTCACCTCCACCACCCAAACCACCCGCCAAAAAGAGGGTCGCTGCTAGTGGATACCGCGGAGTACGCATGCGCCAATGGGGCAAATGGGTCTCTGAAATTAGAGAGCCCAAGAAGAGGAACAGAATCTGGCTCGGAACTTACGCCACTGCTGAAATGGCGGCTCGAGCCCACGACGCCGCGGCTCTAGCAATCAAAGGCCGCGCTGCTATCCTTAACTTCCCCGAACTCGGCCCGCACCTTCCACGTCCGCCGACCAATTCCCCTAAGGACATACAAGCCGCCGCTGCCAAGGCAGCCGCATTGGATTACTTTCCAAGCCATGAAGCCGTAGCCAATCCCAGCCCAATCGTGTCCGCGGCGTCCTCGTCGTCCTCCTCGTCCTCTTCCTCCCACCCTAAGGACAATGAAGAATCGCCGAATTCATCGATGGACAAGGAGGATGACATGTTTACGGACCTCCCTGACCTGATAATTGACTTGGATCACGGTGGTCGAGGAAGTGAATTTGATTACTCGACGCGTTGGCTTGTGAACGAAGCCGACCAACTCGACTCGGCTTTCCAGCTCGCAGAGCCTTTCCAGTGGGAGTCAGTGCCCTACTAAGTTATTAGTCTCTCTCTCTCCCTTTCTCTTGTGTTGTTTGTTTTGTCTTCTTCTTTGTTTTTTTGTTCTCCGTGGTGGCACACTCGCACCCTGATGTTGGACACAAATTACACAGCTCTTTTCGTTTCTGAGAAAGGTTGTTAGAGGAGCAATCAGGGAGATGAATAAAAATGAATAAAAATGAGTGCATAGAGTTGGAATTTCTGAGAAGTGCTGTATATAATTGAGTTCCCACTCCATCACTTGAATAAAAGTGTGTTTTTTTTATTTTAGCACTTGAATAAATATGTTGTACGTCAGTTCTTCGGCAATTAATAAATGTACTTGTGTTATTACTTATTCCTTTCTTTTTTCTGTTTTCTATTTTTTTTTGTTCATGCAAATATATTATAATTAACAGCTAGTCCGATATCAAATGTAGTACTAATAAAAGCGAAAGTATTATTATGAAGCTTGATTTAAATGTCTTCATGAAAACAACACAACAATATATACCTAAGTATAGTCTTGTGTTTCAACTTTTTGAATTCAACCGTAATTGGAGATGATCATATTCCTGTGTAGATGAATTTTAGAGATATATCTCACCTTAAAGAAAATTGAACTTGTTTTTTTATCTCTAAAGAATGTATATTTTGGCAAGAAGAACGAGAGTGGGTACCTGTAAAAAGTACTCTCAGTAAGTATTTAAGAAGTATATAATAATTCTATAAATATAAAATGTTAGACATGAAATAAAATTTATTGTGTAGTTTTTTTTTCTGAGATATAGAAATTGGTGTCTTTATAAGCATAGGATTGATGAATAGAATTGATGTTATGACCGTTGGTCATTAAGTCAGAATAATAATTATTAAGATTGTCCATTACAAACTTAAAATGAAAGTAAAAAAAATTGAGTTATAATTCATAATGCACAATAATGACCAAACTATAAAGTGACGGATCAGAATATAATTACATGTTAAAAAATAACCATTTTCAAGTAAATACATAAAATCTTAGTTAGTACGACTATTTCTTTGGCTATTACATGTTAGTATATGATGCCTTGTCAATTACTATATTTAAGCACAATAGTGACACAAACTTGAATCATGATGGGTATAACAGTATTTATTAGAGATCCATAATTTTGTATATATTGAAATAAATATAATTTTACATGTCACTTAACATGTAATAATTCTCCTACTAATAGTTAAATAATTTCAAAAATATTACATGAACATCAAATTAATCATCCAAAGATTAAATACTTCGAATTAATCTTTATAAGATATCACCGTAAGTCAAATTATTCATTTTTAAACTATTATATGAAATGTCATCTTACATGTCACGTGTTATAAATGACATGTTATAAAATGATTAACAGTTTTGTTAGGTAGACAATGATTTTTATAAACAATATGAACAATGAGATCTAAAATTGACTTAATAAAATAAAAAAATACTCCACCCCTAAATTACCTCCTAAACCTTAACATTAGAATAATCATGCACATCTAGTGAATTGAACATTCAACCATTGATAACTGTGCATGAGTAAATCAAATCCAAACAAATAACCATCCAATTAAAAATAATGAATATAATCATCTGCATACCTATTAAATTGAACATCCGATATATCTATTGTTCACATTGTTTAGTATTCTTATTGTCTACCTATACTTTTCCAACGACTAATTAACATATCATGTCAATATTTGATATGTCATAAATTTTTATAGAGTACGTTAATTCTTAAAAACATAAAAGTGACTATGTGAGCTATTTTTATCTTTAAAATTTTAAAAAATAAATCAAGTTAGTTAGACAATTGTATCTTATTTTTATTTATAAATCTTAAATTTTTAAAATTTTTAATTAGTTATACTAATTTTAAATTCATTTATCATACTCTACTCAAGCACAATTCTTTGTCCACATAAAAATAAAAAAATATATTATCAATTTTATTATTCTTTATGTATCTAATTGTGAATATAAATAATAATTATTACTAGAAGCAATTAACTATTAAATTACTTTGTGGTATGTGAAAGTAATATGTATATTCCGGTGACACTTAATATTTAATATGATATATCTACAAAAGAATTAATTAGACTCACAATAATATATTTCAGGACATTTACGTAGTACTGTTTTCACAATTAATTCATAATTCTTTGTATTGACATTAAAAAATAAAAAATTCATGCCAATTATAGGTATAGGACCAATGTAGTATGGACGATGTCTTCTCTTGGGACCGGTTCTTTAACGGCATTGTTAGAAAAAGCTACCGAAATTACTTTTATGAGTGGTGGGACATGGAAAATAGACTAATTCATTATATAGTTTTAAGGGAAAAAAAAAGGTAAAAACTTGTAACTTTTAAAAAAGTTTTCTCCCGAACACTTTAGGGGTTAATTTGATGTGATTTCATCGAGTTTAGGGTCGGGTATAGCTCTCAAAAGTAGACCCGGTCATTATTTCGGGTCGGGTCCGGGTCATAGCTCGAGTCACCCGAAATTGGCCCGGTCATCATACACAATTAATATTTTGTGTTATTAGTGATGGATGATGGCTATTATTATGTGAACTTTAAGTATTGTAAACCTTAATATTTTGTGTTATTAGTCATTATATATAAGACTATAAGTTAATGTTTTATGTTTAAAATGCATAAGACTTTAGACTAATGCATAATCTTATGTTATTTGTATTGATTTAAATATTTGGTGTTATTAGGCAATATTAGTATTGATTATGGTTATACTTTAACTTTAGAGAAGAGTTAGTTCTTATTAATTTTACCATGTCAAATAATTGTTGGAGTGTTGAAAATTTGGATATTTTTACATGCTAACTTACAAGAAGGTATAAGGTAATATAATGTATCGTGGCCCGAAAGTGTATAGGTTTTCATCGGGTCTAGAGTCGGGTTCGAGTCTAATAAATAGGCCCGATATATATTTTGGGCCGGATCTGGTCACATCAAACCCGGTTTCACCCGACTAATGCACACCCCTAGCTAGAATAATAACTGGACAAAAAGTCATTTAGTAAAATAATAATCTAATGATTCAGATCATTTCATTTTGAGAATTAACTATATTTTAGTTGAACCTCTTCATAAAATGATGAATATGTTTAATTATTTCATAGGTTTATGTAATTTTATTAATTTTTTAAATAAGTTTCTCAAATTTAAAAGTTTACAATTTGGCATTTGTCTTGGATAAATTAATTAGACCTATCTCTATCAATAGTTCTCGTTAAAGAGAAATGNTTTTTTTTTAATTGGAATTTGTTTGTGATGATTTGTTATCATTTGTTACTTCTGGTTATTTGTTGAGGTGCTGAGAGCCAAGAGAGGATAAAGCATAATATTTGGGAGTCCATTAAAGTTTAAACTATAAAAAAATATTTATTGAAAGAGACTCCTAATTTGACTAATATCATTAGTTCATTACCCTAATTTAATACTCTAATTTTGAATTTTGTTCTTGAAAAATTTATGTACATTANAAAGAGTACTCAAAACATAAAGAAAATATTTTAGATGTTCCAAAATTTTGTGTACTAACAAAACATAAACATTAAATAATTAACATTATCCACTGTTTTATAATTCTGTAGTAATGCTCTAAATGCATAGCATTCTTCTTCTCAAAACTTGTATTTTTATTGGATAGAAGTCAATATTACCTAAAACAATCACCTATTGGTTTATTTCATTTCTTTTCTGTTATCTTAATCTTTAATACATAAAAAATGATAAAAACTCGTGAATAAATTAATATATTAAAAATAAATCATAAATAAAATATATATAAAGAATAATTAAATCTCTAATTTATTTTTGTAAACTTACCTTAAGGGTGCAATTCTATCTGCATATCACATCTATGAAACGGACAAATACTAATTCTGCACTGTTATTATTGGTGCATATATCAGTCAGTAAATCTGGAATTCTCCAATTAGCAACGTTATACATCTGTCAATTTATCTTGAATGTCAGAATATAACATGTTTAAGGTCGCCTGTTTTATTGGTCTACATATTTGCCAATACATCCTCAGGGAGCTCAGAATATAGCTAATACTATACATCTGTCAATATATCTTCAATAACAATGCTATATATGCATTCGCATCTGCTAATGTGTATTCAATGTCAGAGTATTATATGTTTAGGTCATCTGTCATTCTGGTGTATATATCTGTCAGTATATCTTCAATATCAGAATATAACAGGTTTTAAAGTTTTGATCTGAAATAGCATTATAAAAACAAAAATACGAGCTGCAAGTGTTTGAATGTTTTGTCTGTCTTTTTCATAGATTTAATTACGATTTCTCAAACTTTAAACAGTAATTTTTTTTAACATAAGATAATTCTTTTCTATTTTCAAATTTTATTTCACAATTTAAATTACACCTTTATTCATGACCATATTGTTACTGCTACTATTCTGCAATATGTCACTAACATCACCACCACAAACATTCTATCTCCCACCAAAAACAAAGAATGCAGATAGGGTTTTTATTGTCACCTTCTCATCCTCTTCTTGTAGATTTTTATCTCTTGATCTCTATTTTTGTCTTTGTTGATCTTACTTTCTTTTGTCGTCATAATTGTTACTTCTAAGTCTTCGTACCCAGCGGTGATCATCACTCAATCTAGTTCTTTTTAATTTTATTTTTTATTCTCTTTTTCAATCAATACCCATTCCCATACCATATGCAAGTACTTTTCTTCAATTCTTTCTATATAATTGTCTACTGATTACTAATTAATTTTTTGATATATACAATGAGTACATTTAATTCTGTAGTTCTTTCACGTTGTAAGGTCACATTTTATCCTAATTCTAACATAAATTTTCTGTCAAATTTTCAATTGCTAACTTATATATAATTTAATTTTTTTTGTACTAAATTATATCAAATTTGTGAAAAATAAATAAATACAAATCAAATAATAATAAACTTAAGATGCATAAAACAAAATTGACCAATGAAAAAAAAAAGAAAATTGTTTC
>NC_029789.2:4526169-4528612 GCF_000816755.2 Arachis ipaensis | reverse complement strand
AATTGAGAATTCGAACTCCAAGTTATCACTCCTTAAAGTTTGATTAAAAATAAAATTTTATATCAAATGTACCAAACATTTTTTAGTTGCAAACTCACCACCCTCTCCTTGCGCCCCATTATTGAGGCTATAAGGTGCCGTATTCAACCTCTTCTCCCTATCACTTGGCCACCTCGGCTTGTCTGTTGGCTACATCGATGAGCCTGCCAACCTGTAGTATTTATTTTGATGGGCTTATGATGCGGATCATAAAAGGAAACCTCAACATCGAGGTAATGCTCCACAACACCTAGAAATTCATTAACACTGCAAGAGTGTTTGCTATTAAAGATGAAAACTTGCAAATTATTGTGATTCTCAGAAGGCATTTCATTGATAGTTTTCTACTCCTGTGGAATAAGATATTATAGGGAAACCCACTTTATTTAGTTTTATAAGTTTTATTGTGTCGTTTTAACCATATTTTTTCTTTGGATTTGGATTCTCTAAATTTTGAATTTCACTTTAGAAGGTAAAGTATGATCTTTTACCCTTAAATAGTTTCTCTCTCATATTTATTCTTGGTCCCACCTATAAAATAAATGGTGAGAGATCACACTTTACCCTCTAAAGTGAGAATTCAAAATTTAGAGATTATTATCTTTTATATCTTTTTGGTTGAGCAGTTGGTTATTATGGAACTCTTTACAGCAAAATAATATTTTTTATTTTATTTCTATTTTACTGTTAAAAAATAATATTACCATCAGAATTTTATTGAAAAATTTTAATCCAATCCAAAACCAACAAATTATATCTGATGCATAAATCTGAAATTGATAAAAAATGGTGCTTTATTTGGTGGCAATAATTTCACATAATTAAAACTGTTATTTAATTTTTGTATCTTATCTGTATATTTTGACATATGATGAATAAAAAAATCAGCATACTGAATAATACTAATATTTTTATTGTCCTTTCACATTAATACCAGTCCTCCCAAAAAAATTATTAGGTCACCTTCTCAATGTATGTAATTAGATGCAGAGGTGGTAAAACAGATTAAATTTGTTGGACTGACTCGCTAAACTCGTTAAAAAAAAGGAGAGAGTCGAGTTAGGATTTAAAACTCATCAAATAAAAAAGACTGTCAAATTTACTGGTTTTGGCGGGAACGAATCGGCCGTCGGACTAAAATTTTTTATTTTATTTTATGTTTTTATAAATAAAAGAGTAATTATTATTACAAAATTAATAATTATATAATTTTTAAATATTTTTTTTAGTTATTAAACATGGTTCTATTGATAAATATTATTTTAAATAATTTTATTGAAGTTAAAAATTAATAAAAAAATATTTAAAAATTATATTATAATTTGACTATTTTTTATTTATATTTAATTTTTTATTATTATTTTTTTATTAATTTTAATAAATTTTATTTAAAATTTTTTTCAAGTGGGCTAATTCATCAGCCTACCAATCCACCATAAAATAGAACAGATTAGTATTTTAAATTAATTTTAGTTGGTGGGATGAAATAGTCCGTCCCATTTATAATACGAGCCTAAACGAGACAAAAAGGATAAACTCGAGCCGACCTACCTTACCACCCCTAATTAAATGTGTTATAATTATCTATGTTCGTTCTTTACCATCTTCGTCAAAAACTTTCGTGTATAATCTATTAGTCTAAACTCCAAACTGCCTTGAACTATTTCTCCTTTTTTTTAACTACTTCTCTTCCTAAGTTTCTTTCTATAAAAAATGGCTTAAAATGTCCTTTATTCTATGCAAAACAAATCCAGTTTTAGAAAGTGTAATTTTTTTAAACATAAGCCAATCCGATTTTTCACATTTTTCATAATTCGCTAGAGGGTGTAGCGAATTATGAGTCTTGTACCATTTATGAGTAACACAGCCTCAACATAATCCGCGATAACCTGTAGCGGATTACGTGCAATTGAGTTTCGCTACAAGGTGTAGCGGATTATATACAGTTATGTTTGTTGCATTTGCGTCTGGAAATTGCCAATGTTGTATTTACATAAAGGTTTTGTTCATTTATTTTATTTGCGTAAATTGTCTTTATTTTTATTAAATAAAACAAAATAAAAAAAATAAATCTATTCAAAGAAAAAGACTAAAAATTATATTTAAAAAGATAATAATATAATTTTTTATTAATAACGTAATTTTTTTTTTCTTCTTCTTTAATGTGGTATCTTTTATGCTCTCTTCTCTTTCAATCGTTACTCATTCTCTCCACGTTGGAGTATTTTTTTAATATTAAAGATCTGAACTTTTTGTGTCTATACTAATTACTAATATTTTGCTTGATATTTTATTGAGTATATTTAATTGCTTGATTCTTTCATATTACAAGATTATTTTTATCCTAATTTTAGTTAAATTTTTTTGTCACATTTTCAATTATATTAAATTTATGATAAATAAA
>NC_029789.2:4522842-4525045 GCF_000816755.2 Arachis ipaensis | reverse complement strand
TAATAACTAAAGATTAATGATTATTTAGCAGTCATAGTAAACACCATATTTTGGTCATGTCCTTTAGTTGAATGATATGAACCTTATAATCAACGTCAAACAAAATTTAATTGAGTTCTTTTAATAAATTATAGTAATAACCTCATCTCCTAAGATTAAGTGATGATGTTATATAATGTGGTTTCTACATGAACAACCTGTAGTTCAACACTACACCACTTGTTGTAATGTAATGATCTCATGTACACTTGCTGAAGTATTATGAAAAAATTGCTTTCATTATGCCACCTTCCCAATGTAAGTAATTGGATGTGTCCTAATTTCCTGCGATTTTCTTTCACCTTTTATGCAGCCTTGGGCCCCGCACAATTTGGTGTCTTTAGCTATAACCCTTCTAATCCACCCTTCAAGTGTGTCTCAACAAACTCTACCAACCATTCTAAACCGCCCTAAACTCCATTAATACAGCTACACGACTATATATGTCCAGAGCTCAATAAATTTCATGGCAGTGTAAAATATATTCCCATGTATAAAGAGGTCAAATTAAAGTAGTTTTTAAAAAATAATAAAAAGCAAGATAACATAGGAAATAGCGGAATTAATTTGAAGGTTTCCACGCGTTCAAAGTGATAATCCTGGTGGGAATGGAATTGACATGTTAACGTTAAGTAACGTGATACCTTTCTCTTTCTATGTATACATGAATACAATGCATTGCCCTTGCCCCCATAAGAAGAATTGGTGAGTAGTGAAATGGAATCTCCAACTATGGCATGCAGATAGTTGTTATAGAATGAAGCCACATGGCCAGCACCTCTGCAATTGAAGCAGTAGTGTCCCATCCCATCATCAATTCTCCTTTCGGTGTTTCCAAAATCAGAATGCCGAATAACGTCAAACTGAATTCACGCGATCTTTTAAACTCTGCTTTGTTTTTGTTCATTTATACTGGAAAACATCGGTATATTTTGTGCACTTCTTCGCCAACTCATCCTGATTTAATGAAAAACAAATTATGTATGTATACGTCACCATCAATTGTTATATATTTATCTATAAATATACATATATTAATTTATTTTTAATATATATTTTATACAATTTTTACTACCAAGAAACTTTGCCTTTGGCACGGAGATCCTATTGTTACTTCCGGTGGAAACAGAAGGAATAACAAATCGCTCACTTTTTTCCATCTTTGGAAAAATTTCAACTAGTCAGTTTTCGATCTTTCCCATATATGTAGCTCTGTGGAGGATATTTTAATTTAAGGAAAGCAGAAATGGTGATATAATTGGAGCAAATCTAATAAAATATTGAGTTGTCTAGATGTTGGTCGCTCCAAAAATAGGAAACATGAAGTCAATGTATTATGTATGCGTGAATAAAAAAAAAATTGAGAAAAGTATCTTTTTTGTCTTTAATGTTTGGAGTAAGTTATATTTGTGTTCTTAATATTTAAATCGTACTATTTGTATTCTTAATGTTTATAAAAGTGATTTAATGTTATTCTATTATCAATTATACTAATAAAGCAGATTATATTTTTCAATTATTTTAATTTAGATGTGTTCATTCTCAATTAGGTCTCACTTGGATGTGTTCGAATTTAATATTATACCCACTATTTGTGTTTAGATTCAATTATATCCCTAAAAAAATGAATTATGTAAATGTTATAGGAATTAGTTTCAACATTTGATGAACTATTTTTTGGAGTAGATCATTGATTTTATCCTAGACATTTGTATTCTAACTTCAAGAAGAGATTTTTAAAACTCAAACTAAAGCACCCATGATGTGTACTTGACGGCAGGATAACATTAAATCACTTTTACAAATGTTAGGGATACAAATAGGATAATTTAAACGTTAGGAACACAAATAGAATTTGTCCCAAACGTTGGGGACAAAAATGATACTTTACTAAAAAAAAAAAAAAGTCTAGGGGCCAGCAACTTTGTTAAATTCTGACCAGCATATAATCAGCAAAAAAAGTAAGTTATTGAATGAAATCTCATACCATTAAAACTATCATTAATGACTATTTAATGGCTACAAATCACAAAAGTTCCTGCTCTCTAGCATTCCTCTAAAAAAAATTATCTTAACGTACAAAATAACTATTAAATCAGTTATTACATGTATAAATATATTATTTAATTTATTTTTAATATATATTTTATATTTTAATATGCAT
>NC_029789.2:4522052-4522623 GCF_000816755.2 Arachis ipaensis | reverse complement strand
CTTTATTAAATAATTAATTTTTAATATATACTTAATATAATTTATGAATTTACTTAGGATGCATGTATATATGTATGTCATGAATGCGTCACATGTCCTTTTATGCCGCTTTTTATAGTGTTTGGGAGGTGTCACGAAACTATTGGGCAACACTATATGGAGCGTTAATGGTTGTCTTATAGTGGTTTCTCGCATCTCTATCCAATTATCCATGAAAGTGACTCTCATTCATCAACATCATTCCACGTAATCTTCGTACGTCCACGTGTGACCTCAATTTCTGGAACACCATTCTAAGTGACAGCTCAATTTATAAGCTGGTTTCCATATTTTCACGATACACATGTATTTCACTGGGTCGAATTAATACCGAAAGTCATCATTTTTTGTGCATTTAATCCTTATACAGTGCTCATAAAATAATTTATTCCGTGGTGGACTGGTGGGAATGGGTGATTGACGGGAGGGATATATTTAGCGGAGGGGCCAGAAATTTAATTACAGGTGGTTTAAACTATACGTATATATAAAAATGATCTATTTTGTATCATAAATTTATAAAAAAATTATT
>NC_029789.2:4519218-4522008 GCF_000816755.2 Arachis ipaensis | reverse complement strand
TGAATTTTTCCAAAAGTTTAAAAAATATTCCTAAATTTTATTTTGTTTTAATTTTGTTCTAAAAGTTTTTTATTTGTATTAAATATATCTTTGATGGCTAAATTTTCAAAAAGTTTAAGACCAATCTAACAATAATGCATGAAAATTATGCTTGATTTGCTTGTGTTAATGGGTTGTTCTTATGAAATTGTTATTGAATCGATCTTAAATTCTTTGAAAAATTAGCCGTCAAGAGTATATTTGATGCAAATCGAAAACTTTTGAGATAAAATTGAAACAAAATAAAACTTAGAGATATTTTTAAAACTTTTGTCGAACTTCAAGGACAAAAAATATACTTTACCCTATATATAAATATATATTGTGCCATTATGTCTAATAAAAAGTTGAAATTAATGTCTATTTGTCACGTATTGTGTATGTGTTCATATCTGTGTTTCATACTCTTTAAACCCTAAATCTTGATAAAAAAAAATATTTGTCTACACATTATTTTTTTAAAATTAAACTAATTAATCATAATAAGAAATATAAAAAGCAATTATAGTAAAAAGAGTAAATCAACTAAAGAATAAAAGAATATTAAGTTTCTTATTTTTTTTGGTTTGAGAATATTATGTTACTTTTTTTGGGCTTGCTTACACTATAGTTTCTATTTGTTATTGTACACTTGACTCTAAATGCACTAGTACTAGTTTAGTTGAACACCACGGCCACTCTAGGTCCTTCCACGTGTTGAGAGTTCAAATTTTTTTTTCATAAAACCAAAAACAATCTCACTACGTCTACGTTTTCTGAACAATCAAATGAAAGCATTTGAGGATTGTTGCTTCCTGTTAGCCCAATTGTAGCCCAATATTATTGGGATTGACCAAAAACCCTACAATCTGTCAGCGTTTTTTGGGCTTGTTTACAAATATATATTAAACTTGAGCCCATTTTAGAAGGGTTTAGAAAAAAAAAAAAGGCCTTACCCGAGCCAACGAAAGAGAAAAGCGTTATGACTTATGACGATTCAAGAAATTTGACTTGTTTCTTTCTTTTCTTTTTCCTTCCCACAATAATTACATGTTTTTTACTGAAAAAAAAAAAGAAATAAAAATAAAAACAGTTAAAAGCATTTTATGGCTACAGAAGATTGCGTGAAATTTGTGGATTCCAGAGTTAAGTCAAGTATGGACGAAAGTGACGATTGTGAGTCGAAGGAATCTGGCAAAACATTAACCAAGTGTTGACAACAATGTCCAGAAAATAATTTAAAAAAAAATAAAAAATCAAAAGAGGGATCATTACATTTTAATAATTCTGTATTCCCCTGCTCCCTGGTCCCTGCTGTAAAATTACGAATAAATTATTTTTGAAAATGTACAAATAAGGCAAAAGTGTGTGAATATTCAAAGGAGGCATTGAGAATTTGAAAGACAATTGTACTTTTTGCCATGTTGAAGCAAACAGAGCATGATGAATTGATGAGGTTGTTTTCTAACTCAACAGGAATCTATAATCGCATGCGCGTGAGTTCCCGCCATATTTCCCACTACTACAACATTTTCGAGTAATATAATAAATAAATAAATAGATCTGTGTATGTCTTAGTGTTAGAGTTGTCAAGACACATAGATAGCCACAATGGAAGGGAATGGATCAACTAAGAAAACATATAATAGAGGGGCGTGGACACCGGAGGAAGATCAAAAGCTAGCTCAATGCATAGAGGTTCATGGACCCAAGAGGTGGAAGACCGTTGCAACCAAATCAGGTCTAAACAGATGTGGAAAGAGTTGCCGCTTGAGATGGTTGAACTACCTTAGACCTAATATCAAGAGAGGCAACATTTCAGATGAAGAAGAGGATTTGATCATAAGGCTTCACAAGTTGCTAGGAAACAGGTGCGTGCACGTAATTTAGTCAAACATGTCAAATCATCTGGACTCTTCTCCCTTCTTATTGTTGTTTTATTGCTATGTATTAGGTGGTCGTTGATAGCAAAGAGGCTTCCAGGACGAACAGACAATGAAATCAAGAACTACTGGAATTCATGTTTGTGCAAGAAGGTTAATCCCAAAGATCTAAAACCCCACACTAGTTCAACTACGCCACAAGAAACTCGTGCTGACGAGGGAATATCATCAGCACTAGAAAGTGGAGGAACTGGGCACATGGAAATGAAGTTTGATTTCAACGAATTTTTCGACTTCTCAATTGACGAAGGAGCATATGCATTGGATTGGGTGAACAAGTTTCTGGAGCTTGATGTAATCCCAGAGAGTTCAACCGAGTAATAATATTTTGTACTTGTGTTCTATTTTGTTCTGTATGTCTCAATAAGTTTACTTATCGTCCATCTACTGCTATTGTTGTTACTATTCTAGGTGTATATTCCAATGATAATGTCTTCGCATGAAGATCACACTAAAGACCGTTAGATAGTTCAGTAAAACATATTTAATATCCATATAACGGTTTACAATATGATCTTCATGTGAAAACATCCATATTATTGAAGTATCCACCTCTATTCTATATGTATGAACGTTAGAAAAGAGAATGAAGAAGCAGAGAGAGTTTAATATAAATTGATAATGATAAAAATACATTGTCAATGTGGTGGTTAGCTAGCTGCTCATAACTTGTCCCACAATGGTTTGATGATATTTAGAGTTAAGCAAACTACTCTTAGCTTGTTAGGATATGATTTCAAAGGAGAACCAACACGCAAAATTTTTAGGAATATATACAAAATAGGAATGTTAGAACTCTTAACAAAATTCAGAGTTTAGCTAACATTAA
>NC_029789.2:4518410-4518832 GCF_000816755.2 Arachis ipaensis | reverse complement strand
TGCCAAAGATTAATGCATGGAAAAATATGAATGGGCCATTACATGGTTGAAGGGACAAGCTAAGGGCGGTGTGATGGTTAAGGCGTTTGTTTATATTTGGATGTTTGAGATCTTAATTATACCCGTGTACACATGTTGATGCTGCTGCAAGGTTTAATTAAGAATTGGACGTCTAGCTTCTTGTAGGACTGAAAGTAAGTCGAGTTGAGTCGAATTGGACCAAATTCAAGCTCCACTCATAAAAATTGAGTTTAGTTCATGACTCGACTCATTAATAATCGAACCTATTTTTTAAACTCAAGTTCGGCTCACCAAAAGCTCATGAACTGGTTTAAATAATAAGAACATAATCTATAATTCTATATCAATAAATTATAACTTATATATTTTAAAAAAATATTTCAAAAGATCAATTTTATGTA
>NC_029789.2:4517203-4517988 GCF_000816755.2 Arachis ipaensis | reverse complement strand
CTCACGACCTAATGAGCTAAACTTATCCAATCTCAAGCTCGACTCATTTAATTTATGAGCTCAATTCCAAGCTCAAGCTTGGCTCACCAGTTCACCAGTTTAACTTATCGAACTATTAACGAGTCGAGTTTGAACTGACTCATGAGCTAGCTTGACTCACTTTCAGCCCTACTTACAAGTTACGTCGGTTTACATATATAAATACTATAAGATAGAGACACAGAAATACAAAATTATATCTGATAGATAAAATATAAACGGAGATATTATGTCCAAAGACACTAAATTAGTATCTTTTGTATTCATTCTGACAGAAAAAACACAAAAATACTAACAAAAATACAATTTATTTTTTATTTTTTTATTATTTGTGTTAATTTTTTATAATTATAATTTTTAACATTATATTTTTTTATTTTTTAAATTAAAAAACTAAAAATAAATTAAATTTTTATAATTTATTTTAATTTATCATTAAATAAAATATAAAAATATTATTTTTTATTTTTATTATTTGTAATTTATTCTGAGTATTTTATATATCTTCTCCACAAACGCAGCCTACACTGTATGTGTGAGTGTTTGTTGTGAAGTTGTGATGTAACATGACAAATAAATAAGGAAAAACAAAAAGGAAACCTTCAATATAACCCCATCATTTGGTACCCTAGAGGCCTAGACATTCATATGTTGTATGGTTTAACATTTCAACTTACCCGTCTATGCATAATAGGGAATTTTTATATTGAGCTTTATTTGGAGATGGTTAACAATAATATAATATA
>NC_029789.2:4515638-4516492 GCF_000816755.2 Arachis ipaensis | reverse complement strand
GGCGGAGATGGCGGAGAAGTGTAGAACAAAATATTATAACCATTTTGATTGTTTTCTATTATAATATAGAAAAAGTATAGGTAGACAATGAAAATATTAAATAATATGAACAATAGATATATTGGATGTTTAATTTACTAGGTGTGCGAATAGTTATTCTAATATTAAGATTTAGGTGAGTAATTTAAAGTGTAATGTATTTTATTTAAATTGGGCCAATTTTAGAATCTGTTGTTCATATTGTTTAAGAAAGTCTTTAGTTACCTAACATAACCATATAATATATATGGAAAAGTATAGATAACCAACAATATTTTTTAATAATGTGTAAACAATGTAAATTAATAGAGTTAAAAAAGTAAATTAATCTTAAATTTAATTAATAATATTAAATTAGAGTATAATATATTTTTATTTGATTAGTGGTTATTTATATTGTTTAAGATGGTCATTGTTTACCTAACACTCTCCGATATATATTACCACGAGAATCTCATTTGAATTTGAATGAAGCTGCAATATGGCTTTCCTTTCTGAATTTCATTTCTAGGTCGGTTCTTTTTTTCTCAGCTTTAAGTCTTTAACATTATCTCTTCCACATTGATGTGGACCAACACTCATCTTTGTTACCTATTTCCATCACGTGCTTTATGTGCTTAGCTAATGGCTAATAGTGCATTAACATTACAAAAATCGTCCAATAATTAAGATGTATTGCCTCTATTAAAACTATAAATCTATATGCTACTAAAAGAGAGTTGCTTTAATTGCAACATAGTTGGAGAAATCAGAAGAAAAGATTTCCGTCTCATTCTTTTCTTTCTTAGTTAAATAATACCCCGAAAATATTAATT
>NC_029789.2:4514629-4515583 GCF_000816755.2 Arachis ipaensis | reverse complement strand
TTAATGAGATAAGAGGAAAGTAGAAAAAAATTAATTAGATCAAAGAAAATATGAAAAAAATAATTAGGAATGAAATTCTAAAAATGATACCAATTACTAATTTTTTAATTTTTACTTTATTGATTATCTCTCTATTATCTTCATTTATAATAAATTCTATTACTAGCTAATGTGAATTATCTATATTGTACTATCGAACTAACTTTTACTCCTTAAAGTTCTAAAAATTAAATACCCTAGAGTACATAACTTTCAAAATACACCTCCCTATTTACAATACTCATATATATAATTAGTTGTACACATTATTGGTTATTTATATTCTTTATAATAAGATAATAAGAACAAGTTACCTAAATAAACAAATGGGGTCCGAAACTATATAATTACGACTTTTTACAAACAGTTACACATATATATTTTTTGATATTTTTATATAAATAGCTACAGAATAAGTGTAACAATTTAGCATTTGAACGTAATTATAGAAATAATACAATTTATGTTAGAAAAAGTAAAGAATAGAAATCATTGGAAGAGTATAATAGTTTTTGAATTAACTGAAATATGTATAAACTGTTAGAGGAGTGTAGCAATTTATGTGTAAACAATGTACAACATAATCTGCTATAAAAGTGCAGCAGTTTATGTGGACTATAAAACTGCGATAATTAGGAGCGAATTTTTCATTTGGTAGAGCCACTTTCATTAAATTTGAGAGAGTTTCATTTGGTTTGAGAGAAAGAAAAAGAAGCTAACAGAGAATTTAACATATTTGGATACATCATATTTAAGTGAGACCATGGCAGACGAACACTTGTTGTATTGGTTCAATGACATTGTTCACATTGTCGAAGACATCAATAAAAATGTTAGGATTTTTTTTTTAATTATTTTAACGGTAAAAATTGTAGCTATGTAAATATATAAATAAAATTAAACATTTTTTATTAC
>NC_029789.2:4512644-4514521 GCF_000816755.2 Arachis ipaensis | reverse complement strand
GTTCGTATATTTAAAAGATTAGAGTGATAATACGCATCTGTGTATATGAATTATCATTAAATTATTTTCATAAATAATTTATTGAATTAGAACTTAATATATTAGTTAGATAAATTATTGTTATAAAATTTTTTATCAGTTATTTTTATTAAACTATTTTTTATTCAATTATTTAGATAAAATTTTATTGATAAATTATTTTTATACGTTAGTTGGATAGATAACAACTAACTATTTAATCATAATTTTTGCATCGGATTAAAACATTTTTAGTAATAATTTATGTTTCAGTCTTGTATGTATTAGAATTTAATTATGGTGTAATTATTTTTATCATATAATGCAGGTAAGTAGGTGTATCTATAGTGTTTGGAGACAACAAAATATGTCTCTGCATGAGCAGATCATAGCTTATTTGAAAAGAATTAGTTTGTATCATCTGACCAGGCTGAATAGTCATTGGTTTTGGATGGACGAGCTCATGGTGAGCACATTCATTGAAAGGTAGCGTCTTGAGACGCACACATACTGTTCGGAGAGTACCATCATGCTGCATAATGTAGCATACCAGTTGGGGTTGCCCGTTGATGGGAAGACTGTTATTAGTGGCAAACCAATTTGAGAGTGATTTCAGGAGTTATTCAGCGAGCTGCCACCCCCAAATAACGTTAAGCAGATGACAGTCCAGTACACATAATTCCATGAGAGGTTTAGGGTGCTACCAGTCAATGCAAGTAACGAAACTATTCGCATTTACCAACGTGTCTACATCATGATGCTGCTATTCACCCATCTGTTTGGTGACAAGAGTGCAAACTAGATCCACCTTCGATGGTTGCCATTTATGGCAAAACTGCACTAGCGTGGTTCTACAGATGCATGTGTCGGGCGACAAATAGAAATGTCACCAACTTAGCTGGTTCTTTTTAGTTACGACAATCCTGGATCTTCTGGTGGTTCCCCATACTGAGGCTGCATGGGTTTGACAATTTTTCCTTTCCATTAGCATCCAGGTATCATTTAACGCACTGCAGTGTAGCATTTACTTGTTTTAAGTTATTAGCTTTTTAGATCACGTGTTAATTTTCGATTTTACATTATTATACTTTAAGTGGGCCACTTATTTACCTACACATCTGATGCCAAGGAGCAAAGACTTATTCGAATGCGTCTTGCATTAGACCGATTGGGTGATTGAGATGTGAGTTGTTTGCCTATAGTTTAGTATATCGTTAGTGGTTCACCAACTTATCTGTTTATAGTATTTTTATGTTAAATTCTACTGTCTTTTGTAAACAACTCGTGTATTCTCACTTCTGAAAAAATTCACTGGCAATAAAACAGAACCTGCATATCTTCGTCGGATTCTGTCACAAATGTATCATACGTCACACCAGTTAACACAATAGTAATGGGAATCTTGTAAAATAATTTTTTCACCTACTTAATCCCACACACCCCAAGCTTTTGCAATATACTAGTTTTTAGTTCTAACAACGTATTCGATGATTGAATAAAGACATCTAGTGATTTCATATCAGTAACTTAACACCGTACTTTTTCCTTTTTTGAATATTTTAGAATAATGCAGTAGAGCTAAAAAACTCTTCCCATTCTCCATTGTGAAAATGATACTCCACTTTAAACAATTGTCCTCCCTAGTATATATAGAGAAATCACTCGTGCATAAATTCATCCCTCTAGTGGATTACGTTGTACATTGTTTACACATAAATCGATACACTTCTCTAGCGATTTATGCATGCTTTAGTTAATTCAAAAACCACTACACTTATAGCGATTTACATTGAATCACCAAAAAACACATACGTGTAACAGTTTGCGGAAAGTTATAATTATATAATTTTGAATCTCAT
>NC_029789.2:4501354-4512030 GCF_000816755.2 Arachis ipaensis | reverse complement strand
TAAATTCTGAATTTGAAATATTGCAAAAAAAGTAAAAAATAACTAATATTAACTAGTTAGAAATTGATTCCCTATTCTTTTCTTCTCTACCTGTAAACATATATGGCTGGATTAAAATTGTACATGGACATCCGAGCGACAGGATTGCTGCCCTATACTTGATTATTCGAAGGTTCTAACATACTAACAAAACATACATTAGAAAAACGTAGTCAAGTTCAAAGTCATACTTGCGAGTTGTGAACATTTGAGCTAATTATAATTGTGTAGGGACAACTCAATGTGTCAAAGTATTATATTTAATACAACGAAAAAGAAAAAACAGTCTTGAGAACTAATATTATACAAACATTACAGCAACATTCAACATAAAAAAAGGTCGGTTTCCTAATAATAATAATAATAAGAAAAAGAATATGGTATTAATATACTATCTGTCAATTTATTGCTAACAATAATTAATTATTATATTTTAAACACATGTATAAAGAGACACATCAAGAAAATATATTTATAAAGACATTTCCATTAAACACAACTATAAAAAAGATCTTTTTATTAGACACATTCATAAAGATATTTTTATTAAAAATAATCATAAACAAAAGTTGGTAAAAATTGACAGATATACTATGATAATTGTGTTAGTAACGTAGCGAAGTTGTAATAATAATAATAATAAGCATGCTAACTGATGAAAAGAAAACCAACAAACATTTGACGTGAAGTATATCATTGAAGCTAAACTTCTTATTCAATTCGTACGGACACTATTTAGTACTTGTTTGGGTGTCATTATTTTGACAAAAAAAAAATATTTTTTTTAATGAAAAAAGATTTTTTTAGCGTGTTTGGCAAATTTCTAATAATAAAAGTAAAAGTATTAGAAAAATAAAAAAAAACATCTTTTTTGAGAAGGTGTAATTTACATCTTTTTTTAAAAGATTTTTTTCTCTTAAAAAAAAGATATTTTTCATGTAATAAATAAATAAAAAAGTACTTTTATATTATTATACCCAAACATAATTGATAGATAAAAAGATCTTTTTACATGAGATACCTAAACATAAAATTACTTTTACTTTTCCATAAGATCTTTTAAAAAAAGATAACTCGAAAAAAGATCTTTTCTTATAAACTCATCCAAACAAACTCTTAATATACGTTAGATACTATAATTTAAGAAATGAGATAATGTATTATTGAATAACTTAGTAACTTAATAATGTCTTTATTTTGCATCCACCCTTGATTGCATCAAAGGCACCCAAACTAGGTTCTCCCTCCCATAAGCTAGCAAATGGGATGTAATATCGTACTTAGGATTTAAATGATAAGATATCTACAATAATCTCAGTGCTCATATATAATTCTTCATATATAAGATCATAGAGTTGCTTAAACTTCTTGCACTACGTATACCGGTGTAACTTAGCTTGATTACGCGATTATTCATCATTGAAACACATATGCATCAATAAAATTGAAATTTAATCAAACATTTCTAATAAGGCCCTTTCTGTGTTGTCTATAGTATATACATATATATATTATTATTATTTATTATATGTACTATAAGAAACAAAAATTGTCTAACTGTGTAACGTGCTTCAAAATTTGTCCGTGTATGCAAAAATTAGTCAGCCTTAGAAAAAGGGAGAAGATGTTACAAAATGTAGCGACTCTGAGTATAGACTTAGGAGCACCCTACATTAATTATTAATGTCTTTATATGTGGCTGTCGTTTGATTATTGACATAATAATTTTTAATATCTCCAAGACTGAAGACTACTTGGTCAATATTAGCATATTTGGAACGCTTTTAACTTATATATCTGGCTCTTTTTTATTTTTTGGGTGATTACTGTGTTTAATAATTAAATAAGGAAAAAAAATTCACTTCTCCTTATGATATTTAAAAATTAGAAGAGTAATTTAGTTAAATATACTAAAATATATGTTATTTTATTTGGAAAAAAAATATCATTTTGAGTTTTTGACATCTTATATGAGAAAAAAATATTATTTAATTTTCTCTAATTAAAAAGCTATAAACTTTTTGGGAAAATGTTATATGAGTAGTATTGTCTGAAGTCTAGGTCGATCACTTCATTAAAATTGTCAAATTCAAATATTAGAAGGTCATTTATTATTTTGAATATAACTTAAAAACTATCAAGTTCAAATCAAATCCAAACAAGTTAAAAAAAGCATCAGGAAAGTTAGTTTATAACTCAAGTCTAGTATGTTACAATATAAATAGATTGTAATTCAACAAGTAATAATATTGAAATTCACACTTTTTGAGAAATTATTTATTTATCTACTATGTCTCTGACTTAAAAATAACATTAGGTTAGTAATGTCCAAGGGGGGAAAAAAAAAAGAAATAAAGAAAGAGAGATTCAACCTGGGAAATTGGTTGTCTCTATTTTTGATTTTTTTCCCCCTCAATATAGCATGATACAAAGCTGTGTCATTTCCTTTTATAATGTGCTAACAATACTTTTATGGCTAAGATTAAGCAGGTCAAAGAATTAAGAGAAACAAATAACTAGTTAATTTTCAAATTTAATATCTCAAATTGAAATTATTTTTATCCATATAACAATACCTAACTATAATGTTAACATAAAAGCTGGACTCTTTTTGCTAAAGGCTCCAAACAGATTTGGTTTTATACCATAAAGCGAAGTTAAACTAACAAAAGAAAATAAAAGTGGGAGTTCCAAAAATATGAATGCATAGGTGCAAAATAAAAGCAAAGAAAACACAAAGTTGGAGAGTAAAGAATTAAATTAAAAAGAAATTATAATGTCTAATTACAAATTATTATGCAAACTAGTTTTTGCGCAAAGAAAAGTAAAAAGCTTTCTAATTGCCAAACCCAAACCCAAACCCATTCTTCCTTTCTCTTTCTCTTACCTCTCCTTTCTGCATTCATTCAAAAGCCTCTTTTGACCACCACGACGACCACCACCACCGCCACCACCCATTATCCATGCATCAATGAAGGTTAACACGTTAAAAATCCAATCTTTCTTTTGATCCAACATACCCATCACCATTTCTCCGTCTTCACAATCATGGGTATCTGCTTTTCATCCACCAAGGTCAGTGGCTCCAACAGCAACAACAACCACCATGGCAACGGAAACTCGGCGACCACCGTAAACCGGAACCGGAAACGGAATACAATTACTCAATCAACGGTGACCAACCCGGCGGCGGCCACCACCACAGTGGCGAGCGTCCACAACGGTCAGAGGAGGAAGGACGATGAAAAGAAGAATAGTCATCATCATCATCATTCGCAGAAGCCGAAGGAGAAGCCGAAGACGACGACGTTGACGACGAGAAAGAACGTGCCGTGCGGAAAGCGAACGGATTTCGGTTACGAGAAGAATTTCGACAAGAGATTCACGCTGGGGAAGCTTTTGGGTCATGGACAATTCGGTTACACCTATGTCGGTATTGATAAGGCCAATGGGGATCGTGTTGCCGTCAAGAGGCTCGAGAAGGCCAAGGTGATTCTGCTATTTCATTCCATTTCACGCTTCCTTTTTTGCATTTTTCAGCTGAGTTTTCTACTTTGTGCTTTGTTCCATTCATTCCAATTTCAATTTGAGGTTTATTGAATTCATGTTCAGATTATGTGGGTTTTTGTTTTGGTCAATGGGTTAAGATTGATTATGGTGATTCGATTCTACAGATATTATATGTTTTGGTTCTGGAGATAACTTTATTTGTCTGGCATATTAGATAATATAAATAAATTTTGGATTGCCCTGTGGTTTTCTAATTTTCCATTGCATCTGTGGTTTTGAGACATAACAAGGTTGTCTAGTTATGGCAATATTAGTACCTATTATGCAAGCCATGTGTCTGCATTTCCATTCTTTATTATAAGTATCATTAAGTTATTAATCAATTCGATTCTCGCTTCAAATTTCATTCTAATCTGTTCTGTTTTTTGGGGGAAGTCTTGACAAAGTTGATGTATAGTTATGGGGTGAATTATAAAAGCATGCCAAGTAATATAGAATGCCATACGATGTAGATGTCGGCATTTTGTTAAAATAGATGTCAACTATGAGTCTGAAGTTTCTGAGTTGTCATCGACTGCATTTTATTTAGTGCTTCTTGTCTTTTTTTTCCCTGCTTTGTATTCATGAGTTCTCGCACATTCCTGAATCAATCCTTGAATTTGGTGGCAGATGGTTCTACCCATAGCTGTTGAGGATGTTAAGCGAGAGGTCAAGATATTGAAAGAACTTACTGGCCATGAAAACGTGGTCCAATTCTATAATGCTTTTGAGGATGATTCATACGTGTACATAGTTATGGAGTAAGTTACTCTTGTTTGGGTATCTTTTGTTCACCATGCTTATCTGCTTTTGAGAAGCATTACTGTAGTGTTCTCTGGGTTTATGTTCTTTTAGCTGGCTTTTCAAATCATGTCTTGTGATTACTTTCTGTTGTCCCTTCTTCTGTATACCTGTATGTCATTCTTATTACTAAAATGAATTTATTGACAATGAATTACCATAGGTTATGCGAGGGTGGAGAACTGCTAGATCGGATACTGGCCAAGTGAGTATTGTTTGATCTTGAATATGACTTAACTATTTTCCCTCAACTGGCTAAATTTTTCTTCACAATGTCTTCGGGTGCTCAAACTTTAGAATGAGCATCACTAATGATTCCAATTTTATTGTCTGCTAGATCTCTGTATTCAGCATTTTTACCTGTTGAATTGGACCTTACTTTGAATTCCTTCGCTTTAATCAGGAAGGACAGCCGTTACACTGAAAAAGATGCAGCAGTGATTGTAAGACAGATGCTTAAGGTTGCAGCTGAGTGTCATTTACACGGTTTGGTTCATCGGGACATGAAACCAGAGGTATGGTCAAGTCATTTTGTATGTTTGTGCAATTTGGAGTCATGCAACTAGACATTGATTTTTCTTTCTTTGAATGTAGAATTTTCTTTTCAAGTCTACCAAAGAAGATTCACCTCTAAAGGCCACAGATTTTGGGTTGTCCGATTTCATAAAACCTGGTGAGAGAATATATTTATGTCAATAATTTGTTCTCTTTACTTTTTATCCCCTTTTGTATCGGATATGTTTTGCTGTCTTTATTTGAAAGTTCTAGTTCCCTCAAAAACAAATTTCAGGTAAGAGGTTTCAAGATATTGTGGGCAGTGCTTACTATGTTGCACCAGAAGTGCTAAAAAGAAAGTCGGGCCCTGAATCAGATGTATGGAGTATTGGTGTGATTACATACATTTTGCTTTGTGGTAGACGCCCATTTTGGGATAAGACCGAGGATGGTATCTTCAAGGAGGTATAGTTCATCAAGGAACTTGAATAAATTGTTTACTTTTATTGCCTACCTGATTCTGATAAAAGGAAATTTTGTAATAACTTTGTGTATAATAAATAACCATATCATACAGGTCTTACGGAACAAGCCTGATTTCCGCCGCAAACCATGGCCATCCATAAGCAGTGCTGCCAAAGATTTCGTGAAGAAATTATTGGTAAAGGATCCTCGAGCAAGATTAACTGCTGCCCAGGCTCTATGTATGTATCCAATTGTTTGATTTTTTCCCCTTGTTTGTTTATTGTGTTATCTAATTTCCTGTCCGTGAAAAAAAGTTTTCATTCTGAAAAACTGCCTGAAAGCTAGGGATTTCAGTAATATTCAAAATTGAAGTACCAAAGTTATAGTGTTTGGAAAGCTATTACTGAACTTAAATGTGTCGAGACTTGCTCCCTTTTCTTGAAAATAGTAAGAAGATTCATGGAAGTATTTGAAATAAGAATACCAAATATTGAAGCTATGCATATTGCCAAATTTACTGACCATCATGCGGTGACTTTGTAAAATTTTTCAGTATCTTCTGTTCCTCATCTTAAGATTTTCTTTTGATGACAAATGATTAGGAAAATAAAATGTTCCATTGGATGTTTAATACATTATCATCCTACCAAAAAGTTATGTATATGTAAAATATTGAAAGTGAAGATCAAAATAGCCACAGGTAAATTACCCTGAAAATAGGATAAGTGTGTAAGTGGCCTAAACATGCTTACAGATCAAGTGGTTAGAGCTGCTGAACTCTACATTAGTTGTTTGGCCATTCTGGGTTTGCTAAATTAATCTTGTTTTTAATGGATGTTTTTGTTTTGTAGAGTTTTCTACTTTTCTCGGTTTAATAAACAGAGAGCCTCACACACACATAGTCATAGATGTTTTCCTTTACATATTAGAACATTTTTACAAGTAAACTGTATAAAGATATTGACTTTTGATTAATTTTGATATTTCTAGCACATCCATGGGTTAAAGAAGGAGGAGAGGCATTGGAGATGCCTATTGATATATCTGTCCTAAACAACATGCGACAATTTGTGAAGTATAGTCGATTGAAACAATTTGCACTAAGGGTAAAGAAACAAATTAATCAAACACTGCATGCTACAAGGCGGGAACTTGTTTGCATCCATTTCATTCATTACTTGATTATCTTGCAGGCATTGGCTAGCACACTTGATGAAGAAGAGATATCTGATCTAAAAGATCAGTTTGACGCAATAGATGTTGACAAAAATGGTTCCATTAGCTTAGAAGAGATGAGACAGGTAGCCCATTAATCAATTGATCTTCTTACTATCTGAAACCCAACCGCATCACTTATCTATTGGTGATTAATTAACACATTCAATATAGTTTACCTGCTTTGGTCTAAAGGGATGATTTTGTGCAGGCTCTTGCTAAAGATCTCCCTTGGAAGTTGAAGGAATCACGTGTATTAGAGATATTGCAAGCGGTGAGTATTTATTGCTAAAGATCCTTTGAACTCATGCAGTTCCTTTGGTACTTAATGATATTTTATTGCCTTTTTTCGAATGGCAATATTTATGGCTTCCTTTAATCATTTTTGTTCACTATAGCTTCTTTTATTGTACTCTGCTTTTGGCACTTCGATCAATGCATATCTTTTGCTTTGTAAAAGCGTTTAAATCGCTGCTTTGTGTGCTCGCAGATAGATAGCAACACAGATGGGTTAGTCGATTTCACTGAATTTGTGGCGGCTGCATTACATGTACATCAATTGGAGGAACACAACTCTGAGAAATGGCATCAACGGTCACGAGCTGCCTTTGAGAAATTCGACATAGATAAGGATGGATATATTACTCCAGATGAACTTAGAATGGTTGGTCTTGTCTCCTTACCCAAGCTCCCCAAACATGATAAATTAGCTCCTTATATCTTCTCTTTCCTGTAACAAACTCAGATATTCCCATCCTTTCTCTCCATTTATTTTCTTTATCTGAGGGGAAGTGTTTAAGCTCTTCTTTCTAATCTTGCTTTCCTTTCACATCTATCTGTTTTTAAGGTTGCATACGTATTTGGTGCATCTAATATTCACCATTTTTACATTTTCTATGTTTCAGCATACCGGCTTGAGGGGCTCCATTGATCCGTTGCTTGAGGAAGCTGATATTGACAAGGATGGGAAAATCAGCCTATCGGAATTCCGTAGACTTCTCAGAACTGCAAGCATTAGTTCTCAACAAGTGACCAGCCCCCATCGGCGCAAGCTGTAGATTGGAAGTGTTTTAGAAGCTGCAAATGTTTAAGGGTGTGAGAGTGGTGGAGTTGTTCCAAGATTTATCTCTTGTGCAGATTGTGCTGAAGCCTTTAAGATATGTATGTAACTATGAATATTCTGCACATTTTGCTCTCACCATTCTATGATACTCTAAAGACTCCAGTTATATAATGACCATGGTATTTCTGCAAAAGTGTGTGTTATACGAAAAAAAATTTGGAGGGATGTCACAAGAGGTATTTAAATAGAGTTTATGGAGACCCTGCATGGATTGGCTTCGAGTACCACATTTTAATCAGTGTATATCACTTCAATGCTTGTAACTTGTACCATAATGTACTGTGTAACTGAACAAAAATCTTACTACCAAAAAGGGTAAATTATCCTTTCATTAATAGTCAAATGAAATTATATTGACTATTGTTTTGATTATTTGATTTGTAATATATTAATGTATTTGTATAATTTATCAGATTTGTTGTCATACTGCCCTAATTATCTCAGGCTTATAGGGTATAAGCTCACGTAAAATTTACAGTCAGCCCCTTTTTTTGGTGTTCCTCACCATTTTGGACTGACGACCGTTGTTATCAGTTCAAAGTCTTCGGAAGCAAGATTTGACGCATTCACCTAAGGACGTTGATGGCTTGTCAAATATCACGCATCGATATGATAATATGTTTATCAAAGGTTTTCATGAATTAAAAAGTTGAAAATATTAGTCTTGTTTTCAGTACTGAAAATGATTTGCTGGTTGATTTAATCTCAGTCTAAATGGGCTCGGTATGGAAATGAATCTTTTTAATTTTTTTTAACAATTGAGGCCTGAAGAGTAAAATATAATTTCTCACTATTAATTTTATAAGTGAGACAAAAAATAAATATGAAAGAGAGAGCAATGAAGGGTTAGAGATCACACTTTACCCTCTCAATTTTTTTTAACAATTGAGAGGATCCAATCCGCTTAGTATAATTAGTCAATTATTCATGAAATAAATTTTCACGTTAATTACATTGTAAACCCTAACATAGCATAACAAGAGTGTCCAACCGATAATGAAAATTCACACTTACACATGATCAAGTAAATTTTATAACCGAAAAAATCCATTCACATTTTTCATGATTTCCACTTCCTTCTTAGCTTTATACTTTCATTTTAGTATTCCAACTGCAAAAGGCAATGACATCTCATCTCATGTAAAATATGCTACCCAAACCCCTCATCATTCAATCAAATTCCAGTGACCTATGTCGAGTTCAATTTCCTACATAGTAGCATTCTCATTGAACAAGTATTACCCGGGTATCCCCTAAACCCTGTGAAATTAAAAAAATGAGTGGAGAACTTATAACAGAGAGAGGAAAAGTTAACATTAAAAATTTACATTAACTAAGTTGACAAGTATGCACATGCTAATCTATATTTACATGGGTTACGAAGTTCTTAGGTTCAAATGGCTCAAATTAATGAAATTATAGGTCAGTGTGCGCATTCTGAACCGTATATAACGGGAATCCGATCCCTTTCTTAATCTAAAACCTGTGAAACAGATACATGAGGAATAAGAATCAACTTTTGGTGGTCCATAGTGGCAGAGGAAAATAAAGTCAGCAAGATCCGAAGCTCCACTTTCTGTTGTCATGACTCATGGGAAGAACTGTTCCATTCATCATTTTGCCTCATAAATGGTATAACCTTTTTGCCAAATAGAACCACTATCAATTTGGCTACTGCTAAACATATATCTGACCTTTGCAATGAGATAAAATGTTTACAAGGATCCATATCCATTGTCAACTATCAGCCTTTGGGATGTCGCCCACACTGTTGGAGCTATCTTGAAGTCCATGAGACGTTGAATACCGGCTTGAAGCACTCCCTTCTGCGACGACTCTATCCTTCCTCCCTGAATGCTTGACCTTCTTCGTTCCCCCGGAAGAAGATTCCTACAGAAAACAAAATGGAGGCTCAAAAGTTTGAACATCAAAACAAATGTGGTTATTCAAATTTTTAGAACCTAGCTACTACCTCCTGTGTTGATGATGATCCAGGCATCTTAAGTTCAAGCTCCGTAGCCACATCATGAGACTCGCTATCAGTGATTCTCCTATGAGGTGGTGACTTGCTCCGACAATCCTTTTGGGTGGGAACATGAGATGCAGAAGCATACTGAGCTGAGGGCAAGTCAAGCGCGGCATTAATTGGAGCAGAGAATGGAACATATGTTGAACACGGAGTAGGAATGTGAGGAGGGTTTTGATTTCCAAAATAAGGAAAGGGTTGAAGAGTTGGGTGAATTGGAACAGGAGCAGGAGGGATAGGTATAGGAACCGGATATGAATAAGGTGGTGGTGCCATTACGACAGAGTGGTCCATTGCAGTCCACGGGAACATCATTCTGGCCCTCTGCTGATACTGAGAATTAAGGTTTTCTATATCCGATTTCAAGGACGCCTTCTCTTCCCTGAGTTCATTCTTCTCTTGCATTAGCTGTGAGCACCAAATTCAACAATGAATAAGCAACAAGCAAAGCAGGGTATTCTGAGAGAAACAATGAGAAGCATACCTCGCGGGACTCATCAGAGAGCGCTTTATGCTCGGTTTTCAACCTATTAACTTCGGCAGTTAAATCTTTAAGCATTTGAATCGTATCAGTGAGGATGGTTGCCTTGTCGTTCCTTGGCCTATCAGGATCTACATTATGAGAGGAGCAAAATAAATATCCCAATCACAACAATTATGAGAATGAATGATGCAAGCAAAATGATTGTAATCATGAAGTAGAGAGAGAGAGAGAGAGAGACCTAAAGTGTTGGCCAAATCGTGGAAGTGGTCGTTTAATCGATCACGGCGGAGTTTCTCGCGGTCAGCCTTCTGAACTTTCCTTGCGGCGACAGCTGGATCCTGCGGTGGTTCCGCTTGCCCCTTTTCTCTGCAAATTCAATTAAATTAATGGCTTCACAAACACAAAAACAAGAATTGAGAGAGATAGAGAGGGAACCTGTGGGATCGGTTGGGGAGGAGGAGGAGGAGGATGGGAGGGGA
>NC_029789.2:4498917-4501329 GCF_000816755.2 Arachis ipaensis | reverse complement strand
GACTCTCGCTAATGAGCCGGAAGTAAGTACCTAGTGACCTTAAAGAGGTTTTGGGGTAGGGAAGGCGTTCTAAGTGGGAGGCGAAGAGGGGGAGGGGGAGGGGGAGGAGGAGGAGAAATCTGAATCTGCCTGCAGTTGGAGAGAGAGAGAGAGAGAGAGAGAGAGAAGAGAACACGCGCATCAAACTTGTGCCATCCACGAGCCACCTTACTTATTAGTGCATTCATATTCATAATATCACAAACACCAATATACATATATCCTCTCTTTTTACCTTTTTTTTTGGTTTATTTTATATATATTTTTGGATCATTTCACTTTCACTCGATTCTCTTGTATTATCATCAACAACTATACACCAAAATAATACTTTAATATTTTCAGTTGCAAACTGCTATTGCTATAGGATGCCTTCTGTGCTATACTATTATAATACCATAAATACTGCATCTATTTAATGTTTCCAAATTTTTTGTTTTTTTATGATATTCCCAGTCCCATAGAATAAGGATTAATTTGTCCTAGATCAAAACTTTATTTAAGGATAATGAATTGCTACATGAATAAACAACAAATTACGAAATAGCTAATTAAATTTTTATAAGATTGTAGAATCCTTTAATATACTTTTGGTGCTCCTGTTTTTAGTCATTATTAAATTAATTTTTTAATTATTGTTTCAAAATAAACTGCCATCTCCTCTAAACTCCCTCCCTCTCTTAAAAAAACGAAAATGTCCAACCTCCATCTATACGATAGTGATATGGTTTATATGTTCCTTTAATTTTTACAAGCTTCCAAATCCAGCGAATAGTAAGTGCATTATCTTACTCACGATAATATATTGTCAACAATCTCGGAGTATAAATTAGAAAATAGTATTTGGTGAAGCTATAATATGAGGTGCTTCCATGGAACATGGAACATGGAACAAATAAGATGGGCTTAGACAGGCATTGCAGCCCGCTTGTCAGACCACCATACACTTTTTGGGCCTATACACAATCAAAAATTCTCGTATGGACATCAAATGAATTTGGGTTTATCCCAGTGTAGGGGCAAGCCTTCTTCCATTTTCCATTAACTAACACCAAAGTCCAGTCTAATAAAAACATAAAGGATAACAAATAAATAGTACTACTTGGCTACTTGCTGTATGGCTTTTTTTTAATTTCTGGAGAGGGCTGCAAGGCTTCTTAAAGTGGTGTTGATTCTTCCATGACAAAAAACAATGCGGTGTTGAAGTTGGTCCTTCCAAAGGTGTATCCAGTTATGGAATTGGGTATATCCAGGTTCAGTGGCATATGAACCCATATGACCAGAAACATAAAATAAAATAAAAACAAAATAAACCAAGTTGGATTGGTCTAGTGGTTAGCTCACTAGTCCGCTTAAACAAGTGTCGGGGGTTCGAATCCCGCCTTGTGCATGCAGCAATCCATTGGCCAGCGACGCAATCCATTGGCCAGCGACAAACTCTTAAATGGAGCTCAGTACCGCGACGGATTAGTCCTTGACCTGCCGGGTTGGGGGATACTGTGTGAGAAACCAAAAAAAAAATAATAAAATAAAAACAAAATAAATAGTACTACTTGAACTACATAGTAAGTGCATATCAGAGATGCAAAATCACTTGGACATGGTATGGTTATGGTGGCTAATCAACTGGTCTCTTAATTAAAAAGTTTGGGAATTTGAGTTTAGCCTTGGATATAGAAAGTATTTTATGGTAAACCGTTAATAAGATTAGAAATAACTTAATATAATACAATACCACTATGAGAATTCACTATGCGAATTATGTAGCAGTATAAATTATTTTTGCAAGTGTGGATTATTTGTTTATCAATCAACGTTTTTTAGTGTAAATTATTTATAATTAGAAATATTAAATATGTGTCTTATAACAATTAGTAGGTAGTTTCTTTTTTATGGTGTGAATAGATGGCGAGAATTGATAAATTTAGTTATTAATTGATTATTTATTGAATAATATTATACATTTAAGTATTTTTGTTAATTAAGTTCAATTAAGTTAGTTTAATATCAATAAAAATTAGTTATTGTTAGTATTATTTTAAGTCTCATTATTTAACTTAATTAGATTTGGTATATAAAAAAATTTAGATGTATAATATTATTCTTATGTATATAGATTTTAATTAACATAATTTTTTTTTAAATAAAAAAGCTCAACACAATAAGGTGGAGTAAAAGAAAAGAAACAAAAATTCATAACGCTAAAAATAACAACCATTAGTCATTTTTGGTATTACCATCAACAGTCACAGGTTCACCACTAATTTACTCATCGTAACTTATAAAAAATCTGTTAATAATATTCACTACCTTTGAACCTTAATTTTTAAAGATTCTATCATTTTTTTCAAACTAAATTGTCCAGATGATTTA
>NC_029789.2:4493086-4497608 GCF_000816755.2 Arachis ipaensis | reverse complement strand
TATAAGGAAAAGAAAATTAAAAGAAAAAAAAAATCATATTTCTTTTAATTAATTAGAAAATAAAAATAGTGAGCTGATCTGTTATATAGATGTATATCTTTTACTAACACTTCATTGGAGGATGGATGGCAAATTACAACACGACATTCCCATAGTACATTTGGAGTTGATCTTGACCTAGCTACAACTCAATATTTTCTGTACCACTTAAAATGTTTAAGATTTATTGCTAATAAGTAATAACCGCAAGTTATGTATATAGAAGATTTTTCCTTTTTCTTTCCTTTTATATATATCCACATCTTCCAGAAGATAAGAAACCAAGACTTCTGGACTCGGTATAATCCACAAATTAAATTAAGATCGATGATGACTAGCTAGGAGAAATTAAAACATTAACCAACATCACAAAATGTAAAATTGGATCAACACGTGGCGCAACTTTAGGAACAGTAATAATAAAAACGTCGCTTTATTATACTTCATGCTTCCGATGATGTCGATTTTTGGCTGGCAAGATATATAACCACTTATTTTAATTATTCATGTCACTATCGTAAGACATAAATATATTTTATATGAATTAAAATCTCAACCATGGATTTCTACCGACTTGTCTCTCAATTTAATGACTTTATTGATTATTATTTTCGGTGTGCGTTATAATCAGATGCTCACTAGTTTATTTTGGAGGGGTGACGTGGATATAGATCGTGACTTTCAATTTTTTTATCCTTTTTATTTTATTTTTAATCTTATAATTGCATCGAACTTCAACCTACATTCATTAGTTTATTTCATTATTCTCATTAGTATCTATCTATCTCAATCGAGTTATATATAATTATATAAAAAGGATACTTTCAATTTTCAAATGCTTCTAGCGTATCAATAATATCTAGACAATTTACACATATAAAATTATTAAAGAAAACCTTTACGCAAATATAATATTGACAAATTTTAGAGTAAATACAACAAACGCAAATGTATATAATTCGTTATACTTTGTAGCGAAACTCAATTGTACATAATTTGCTACAGACTATCACGGATTACGTTAAGAGCTGCGTTATTCATAAACTGTTACACCCTGTAGTGGATTATGTGTATAGTGGTGTTTATATATTAATAGTAACAACTTATGATGCAAAATGCACGAATTGATACAAAATATAATCGTCATTCGCAAGAAGTCGTACAAAAATAATACAGGTATAACTACATAACTAATACAGATATAACTGTCACAAGTCGTTAACTATAACAGAAAATAAATAAGTCATAATTCATACAAGGATAATGGTCGAAAATAAGAGAATCGGATGCTACTGCTGGTCACCATCAACATCATGGTCGCCTCCGAATGGACCAAGTAGGTGCGACCCTGTGCCACATCGAGTCGGACGCCTAACCCTAGCCGCTCGCCTATCTCCCGGTGGAGCCTCCTGTGTCCCAACTCCAAATGCAGATGGTGGCGTCCCCCCATGCCGAACCAAGTGTTGTACGGGCTGCCTGCGGGCTCATTTAGGTCGACCGGGAGCTAGGCCTCAGGAACCTGGGACGGCACATCCGCTGGCTGTGGCCTATACTCCGTAGGGTCGGAAGGGCCGCCTGGAATCGGGCTCTAGTACTGATGAACGTCGTCACCCTGTATGATCTCAGCAAAATCCGCATAGAACTGGGGTCTACCCAACTGATTGTCCAAATCCATGGTGAAAGAAGTGGTAGCAAGATCGGCTAACAGCTGTGTGCTACACCCATGTAGTACCTGAGAACTAGATACGTGGGTAAAAGGTGTACCACTCATACTAGCTTCCGCGGTGCCACCAACATGAGTGTCTGTAGGGTGCCGATGGGACGATCCAGCCTCGTCATCATGGTGGACGGGAGGTGCTCCTCCACCACGAGCAACCCGTCGTCTAGCAGAAGATCGACGAAGGCGATGATCTGCCTGGCCTCCGTCATCACCACCAACCTGCTCCTCCTGCATCATGTCGTCGAGCCAACGTCACTTGCGATCAGTGGCACGTGTACCGATGCGTCGTCTCTGCTCCACACGTCTGTTATCCGGCATATCAAACGCTGGAACTCTAGTAGGCGCCTGTGACGACCCTCTGAGTATAGCATCATCCGAAACCTAGGTCGGCCTGGGGTCGGCGAAAGCAATCCCTGGTGACAGAATCCTATGTGCAACATGATGCCACCAGTCCAGGTACTCAGCAGATGGACCAGGATCAGGAACTATCTGGACACTCAACACAGAACAAACTCGTTCGTCTCAATGCTGATGTCATGTCCTATAGTAAGTGGGGAACCATCTATCTCTACCCCTGCCGTCCTTACTATGAAGATACTTTATTTTGAGCGCTGGCTCAAGCAAATGTTGTAAGCCCCCTAACTGTGGGAAGACCCTGTCTACCTGATGCCACTCAATCACTGCAAAGTATATCAGGCTGGTGACAGCCCGCCATAACCAGCTGTGCTCCTCAGTCAGTATCTCCGGATAGATGACTGGCAGTACGTCCAGCGAACCATAAGGCTCCCACACAATCTGATAGACAGGAGGCAAGGTCAGCATTGTACCTATGTATACATATATGTGTGAAAAAAACAATTAAAAGAATAACGAACAAAAACAAAATACTTACATCTTAATGAGTCAGTCGATCCAATGCCAGACAATACTGAATAATTCGCCGTTCCTTCTCATCAGAAGTGGGCAAAAATGTGGCCCATCTGAGTTGCAGAAATAGCACGTAAGTATGTAATTTCATATATAGAACGTAATGAACTTGAAAGAAAAAATGAACTAAATTATACATGCATGCCAATGGAAAAGAGAAAGCATCAAAACCCGGCGGCCTCAGCGTGGGGAACCGCCAAAAGATCCATGACTGTAGCAACTATAGGGGGTCCAGCCAAGTTGGTGATGTTTCTGTTTGCCACCCTGCACATGCATCGGTACAGCCACGCCAATGCAGCGGCGCCCCAGCTATAGCTGCCCATGTCGTCAAGTCTCGCCACAAAAGGCAACCAGCGAAGGTGGACCCGATTAGCACTCTTGTCAATGAACAGCTGTGTCGACAGAAGCATCATAATATACGCGCGTGCATATATGCGCACAGTCTCCTCCGAAGCATCCGCTGGTAACACCCTGAACCGCTCATGAAACCATGTGAAGTGGACTGTGTATAACTTTCTCTTATCCAGTGGCGAAAGCTCACCAAATAAGTCCTCGAACCACTCCCATGCTGGTCTGACCCCCTCGATGTGCAGGTGGAAGTCTGTCATGCACCCAGAAACAGCCTGGCCATCCACGGGCACCCCGAGCTAGTATGCCACGTCCTGGAGCGTGATAGTACACTCTCCGAATGGCATATGGAAAGTGTGGGTCTCAGGCCGCCACCTCTCGATAAATGCGTTGACCAGAGGTTCATTCAACCAGAACCAATGTGCGTTCAGCCTAGCCAGGTGGTACAATCCAGCCCTCTCCAAGTAAGGTATGATCCTATCATGTAACGGCATATTCTGTTGCCTACGGACGCTATACAGACATCGGGTTGGCTGCATTTTCAGAAATAAAGAACACCGGCTTAATTTCTAACAATGACATCACCAAACTATAGCTGATGTTTCTAGTTTTAAGCTACTTGGGTTTTGAAATTACTAATTTATATCTCTACCTTGATTATTAAATGTTAAATGTCAAAGTTTAAATTTCAAATTTCCAATTTCAAATTTCCATTTTCAAACCAAAACCTAAACTAAGTCTCTATCTATCTAATTAATGAATTACTTCCGTAATATTGAATAAAATATACATTTATTAAAATATTGAAGGGCAATAGAGACACTTACCTCTTCATCGATGGTTCCGCCGTTCATCCTGCATTCTTCCAAACTACTCAAGAATTTGAATTTTCTCTCCCTTCTCTCTACTTTCTCTCTCTAACTTTCTTTCCAAAATACCTCAAATGATTTCCGCTACAGCCTCACGCGGTATATATAAACACCACTATACACATAATCCGCTACAGGGTGTAGCGGATTATGCACAAACGCCATTTGGTCATAAACCGCTATAGGGTGTAGCGATTTATGAGTAACACAGCCCTCAACGTAATCCGCGGTACCCTGTAACGGATTATGTGCAATTGGGTTCTGCTACAGAGTGTAGTGGATTATATACAATTGCGTTTATTGCATTTACGTCTGAAAATTGCCAATGTTGTATTTACGTAAAGGTTTTCTTCAATCATTTTATACGTGTAAATTGCCCATAATATCTACTTTAATTTAGTCCTCCATCTAGTCTTGGTTCATTTTTCATAATCTGTTATAATCAACTTAAATTAAATTTCAATACATATTAGGCATTATGCAGAAAAATTTGGAATTCTCGTAGGGCCATAAATATTCGATTAATAGATTTTCTCTATTCAATAAAGTAGCAAATTAAAATATCATCAACGTTGTTGTCAGTGGCTGAGTTTGAAAGAAATTGTTGGTGAGGCCAAAA
>NC_029789.2:4492394-4492785 GCF_000816755.2 Arachis ipaensis | reverse complement strand
CATTTATTGTTATAGATGCTAAATTGAATAATTACTTTTGATTTGAAATTAAATGAAGATAAAATTAGATACTATCTTTATTTGGATTTTAGATATTATTTTATTTAGATATTAGAGTTTATTGAGTGTCATGTTCAAATATAAATAGTGACTTTAGAATTTTAGTTCCAGACACATTAAAGTCGTCTCTATAGTTCTTTTCTCATCAAAAGAGTTACAATTCAATCCTGTTAAGAATAAAAAAAGAATTTGATTGAAAAAAAATTAAAGAACCAAATTCTTCTAATAGCTCATGAATTCAAGTACGTTTTTTGTATTTAAATATTTATTTATAATTTAACATGAATGCTCTTGAAATTTAAGAAATTCTAAGAATTTTTAAAATAGTGTT
>NC_029789.2:4488549-4492250 GCF_000816755.2 Arachis ipaensis | reverse complement strand
CTTTATAATTTTATCAAATTAATAATTAAATTTTATATTTAAAAAATTTTAAATCAATTTTTATATTATTTTTATTTTATAATTAAGTATTTATTAATAAAAAACGTTACAAAAACGTTTAATAAATATAAATTTACCATTATTCCCATGTAACAGTCTGAAGAGAGCATGTTATGCTATGTAAACACACTGAAGTGCTAGGCTTATACTGTAGTCTAACCTCAAATAAAGTATGTAAAGGCAGCAACATAATAATTCTTAGCTGCTATAGTTGTAAAAATGCACGCATCATCCATCTTTTTAATTAAATCCTTACAAATGCACTGTTACAAAAAAATCATTTTTAGTGGCAATTTATTTTATTTTTAAAGGTAATAAAAATAAATACTAATATATTTACAGATAATTAGACATTAACCATCTCAGAAAAAATAAATAATTAAACCTAAAGGTATTTCATATGAATTCATTATTTCCTACAGAATTTTGGTAATTTGGTCATTATTGTTGTTGTTGTTAAGAAGACACGGAGGAGAGTCAGAGAAGTGAAGGAGTGTGTTTAATTTGAGTGTCACATGAGCCATTGTTTGGTCACTTACTTTGTTTCAAATTAAATATATCTTCTTATTAATCCATGAATCCAAAAAGTAAGCATCCCAGCATTTATAAGTTGGTATTTCACATATATCTTCATTATTTCTTTAATTTTAAAGCAAAGCAATTATGTCCCCCGCTGAATGTGACATATTTTAATTATTAATAGTTGAGATTAGATTCAACCAAAAAACATATATAATTAAATGGAGTATAAATTACTTCATGTCAATTTCAGTATGAGCATCATGTAATAATAAGGTACATATTGGTAAATAGAAACAATGATAAATTCTTTCTGGAAGAAATTCAGTTAGACAAAAGTTTACCATAAAGATTAATTACTATATTAACCTTTTTAATACTAGTCGTATTTCACATAAGGATTTTGTTACTTGTATTCACAATTTTTCTAGAACAAATTCAAATACATAAGAAGAGAAGTATTTTTTTTCTTAGGTAACTAAGGCATCTTAACCTTAGATATTATAGAAGCTCCCAATGATAGACCCCACAATTTTTTGTCTCCTCATCCCTTCTCTTTCGTGATATGAAAAGTTAAATCGACTTGATTTGGCCGTAGTGCTTCTACTTGCAGAAAATGGCAAAATGCACAAGTTGTAAGACATTTTGTCATTACCATTTGTGAAGAGCTAATTCCTCCAATAATATGTGATCCAAATTATGGAATGTTTAATTATTATTCGAAGATCTAAGTTTTCCAGGATGTCTTAATTTATATATATTGAATGATGTTCACATCACAAACATATAAATTTGTCCCCCTTAGTCGACAAATAAAGATACAATAATAAAGTTAGAGGCATAACAATTTATGGTAGGGTGTGGATCTTGAATAAGAAAGACAAGGCCAAGAATTCTTTTATTTAAGTTTCTCAAGATATAATATGAACTTTCAATATTTTAATTAAATATATAAAAAAATTAATGTTGGAACATGTGAAGGTCAGTTCAAGTTAAATGCTTTGGTTACAGACTTATTACAGTGTACAGTTCCTTAATAAGATCTCAAGATACAACTTATTAAGACACATGATCTAAGTATAAATAATTGAGGTTCCGATGGCTTCTCCACAGAGCTTCCTTTTCAATTGAATCCGGTGTTTTGGATGAGAGCGAGGCATAGCGAATCACAAATACTAACCAAGTTGTGGTAGGCCACAGTGTTGTTGCGCCTAAATTTGACAACGATGGCTAACTCAGATGCCACTGGCTATGGTACCAGCGGTGTTAAATGTAATCAATAATAATAGCTATTATTTTTAATTATAATAGGTAGAGAGCCAAATAAGTGGTGAGTCAGCAAAATTGCCCATAGAATTGGATAAGCCTTTCTCACACAAAAAAGTCCTAACACAAGATTACCACGGCTATGCCAATGGTATGTGCTGGTGGTGGACCCCACTCACAACCCCATTCCTTTTTTCTCTCTCCTCTCTTTTATAAGAACCCTAATCCCCATTTCATTCCTCGCATTCCATTTCCAATTCAAACCAACTCAACAATCAAACATGCTTTCATCTGCATCCTTTCCTTCCACTCTCCCCGCCGCTAACTTCATCGGAGGATCCGTCGCTCCGCCGCCTTCTCGCGTCAGATCCCGCCCGATTGTCTCCTTCGCCACCGCTACAGCCACCGCAGAAGCACGCTCTACCTGGACGGACCAAAAGAGGCCTTCGTTTCTGAACCCCGACGCCATCATCCCTTCCTGCAGTTCTCTCTATGAGGTTCTTGGTATTCCCGCCGGTGCCTCCAGCCAGGAGATCAAGGCGGCGTACCGGCGACTCGCCAGAGTCTGCCACCCGGACGTGGCGGCGATCGATCGGAAAAGCTCCTCGGCGGACGAGTTTATGAGGATTCACGATGCTTACTGTACTTTGTCCGATCCTGAGAAGCGCGCCACTTATGATCGGAGCCTATTCGGGATGCGGCAACGGCCGTTGTCGACGGCATCCGTATTTTCTGGCTACACCAGCCGGAACTGGGAAACGGACCAGTGCTGGTAGTGAGTCGACTCGGCCGAGTCACGAAAACAAGCGAGAAGGCGGAGTTATTGAAACGCCTTGCCCTTGCCCTTGATCATAGTTATTAGTTAGTTATTACGTATTATACTACGTATTTGTACATGTACGCGTAGATGTAGAGGCAACTTGCTAATTTACAGAACTAGAATCTGCTGAGTTTTGTCCCACCAAAAAAAAGGGGGTCACGAGTACTTACAGTGTACCCTTTCTTTTGTGTAAAAATGAAAAATTGAGAAAAAAGAAAAAGAAAATTGACATGTCTTCTTTTCATGACTATTCTACTATTTTCAACTTATTGTGTTATATTTCCTTGAATTTTTACTGAAAAATAATAGACTAAATTAAAATTAGTTGGAGGTTGATTGCTACTAATCAGCTAAGCATAGGATAAATTGAACTTTGAGGTTGTGAAATCTGTGGATGATGGATGGGAGAGTTATCCAAAAGTACAAAACAAGGCAATTTGGCTTTCTTGAAAATAACTTGTTAGATAGAAATGCCACTCCGGATGATTGGGACCTTGAAATTAAAGTCAACACTCAACACCATGTGGGTGGGGTAACGAAATTCTAGAAGCTCAAGGTTTCTAGAAGATAGAGATTACGGCATACACATATACGAGTACTCTACGACGGTGAGGTTCTACTGTCCGTTGAATTGATACACACAGAGAGGGAAGCTACTTGATTACTTCAACGCTCCGTATTTTCAACTTCCAAAGCTAATGAAGCAACGAAGCATGACATGGACGGTGACGTGCTTCCGTTGGGAACTTGAAAACCTATTAATTTTGGTTTTATCTCCACAATTGGTGATATCCAAACAATCATTTAGAATATTCAACATACTATAAATTTGAGATATTGTTTTCAAACTCTTTCAATTTTTAATAGATATCAACTTAGTTTATAATATTGAAAAAATTTTAAGTGTACCGAGAATATTAGTATTTTAATTGTTTTTAATCGTTGATTTTAATTAATATATATTTTTATAATTTAGATTAATAGTTAAAATAACTGAAATAGCAGTATTTTTGATACACTTAAAACTCTTCCGTTA
>NC_029789.2:4484743-4488495 GCF_000816755.2 Arachis ipaensis | reverse complement strand
TATTTATTGTAAAGTTTTTATAAATTTAAAAAGTTTACCTTTGAATTTCAAAAGTCTTCCGTGCATAAAACAGTGCATTTTATTCTATTAATAGTAATACTTATCATTTGTTGATTTTCATTAATTATTTTTCTTCATATAACTCTAAATACATATTCTTATGCATAGGATATGTGAAATGTAGGATATAATAAAAATTGCTTACTTTTTAAGGGGCAGAGAGAGACACAAAAAGGTAATAAATAGTAAATAAATAAGCTCGCTTAAATTAGTAATTTTGTGTCAGCAAACATCGTGGTGGTCGGTGCTCCGGGCAGTTTGAACCTACCTAGGGGAACATAACACATGCAAACCTAGTAATTCTGCTGTGATAATAATCAATAATTAATAATTGATGAATATGTATAAAGCAATTTCACTTTCTTCATAGGGAGATGTAAACAAATTTGGGCACCGGCACGGCACCAGCAATACTAGGAATGATTCAATTTGAAGAATTTGAATGATTAATTAATTTAATCGGTTTGCTTGAAACTTTAATTAGAGTAAATGGGATTTGTGTGGGGTGGAGGGGAAACCTGATTGGGATTGTTGTTATGGAATGTGTCAACCACCTTTTCATTGTTCTTTATTTCTTAATTAATCTTCTTCATCATACCATTCTACAATTTGGACAAAATAAGGCGAAGAAAAAAGGATGTGAAAACCAATTGAATAATATTAACTAAAGAAAAGAGAAAGCTCCTTTTTCCCTACTCGTGGATGTTATTTAATTTAATTTTCAGCAACTTTGAAAAGAATAATAATCAATCAATTTGATAAAAATATCGGGTTGTACTGTTGTATGTTTACCATTATGCCTTGCACTGCAATTGGTCTAGAAGCTAAGATATGATCGTGATGCCTATGGAGACTAATATAGCTATCTTCCAAAACCTTATTATTCATCAACTATACAAAAATATGTATAAATATATATATACACAATCACAGATGAGAGAGAAGAAAACAACCTTCTAGATAGTTAGAAACCAACGGACGACTGGGGAAGGCGTTATATAATCTTCATAAAAATAAAATAATTGCTCTCACTGGAAATCGACATAGGAAAATCGCTGATTCACAAATCACAACACAGAAGAAAAAATAGTAAGCTATTACTTACTTGCAACGATAAATTTTTTGCCATGTTCATTTCTTTTAACTTTTAGCGGCCATGGCTGTTATTAATTTATTCATTCGATTATGTTATTTGTTTGGAATCCCGCTAAGGAGCCAATGGAGTAAGTATACAATGTGTGTAATTGGTTGATTTTTTAGTCTAATAAAAAGAAGTAATAATTATCTGTTATCATACATATTCGAACATCTAGAATAAAATATTACTAATTTATCAAACACAATATACTCATACTATCTGGAATAATTATTCAAATACTAGGATAATAAACATATGATATCCTACCGAATCGTTTTAAATAAATATTCGATACTTTAATTTTAATTTAAAATTAACTTTCATTGTATGCATTGTATAAAACATCTATTAGTTCCTATATTTTCTCATTTTTTTTTACCAAAGATAGAAACCCGCAACCTCTTAATCAAGGTTCAGAAAACCGGACCGGTCATCAAACCGCTCTAGTCACTGGTTCACTGGTTCACTGGTCTAACCGGTTCAACCGATGGTTCAACCGGAAAAACCGTTTTAGAGTAGAATAGTAAATAAATTATAAATACACATCCTAAAATATAATTATAGTCTGATACAAATCTTAAAATATCTTCGAAATTAAAAACACTACATAAAATATCATCAACCAAATACATATGATCTTATCAAAATCCAAACTCAAAAGTTAAATAGTAATAAAAGCATATGTAAATATTAAATCCCAACATCATGGTTTATCAATTATCAAAATCCGCAAGAACTTGTTGCAAATCTGCTTCGGTGGGATGATCTTCACCTTCATTCCCACCCTGATCAGCAGAAGAAAGAGATGCAGCATAAAGACCACTACTACTACCACCGCCACTTTGATATAAATCAGCATCAATTCCAAGCTAAATCTGTTTTTCCCCTAAGGTTAGAAGAACCTTGTGAATGACTATCGTTAGCACTAGGATTAGCAGCATCATTCGGAATAGGAGTATCGGCAGACATGTTATTATTCACAGAAGCATTGTTATCAGCAGTTGCTTCTTGATTAATACTATCTTCCATAACTGGAATTAATAAAACATGTATGAAATTAAACAACACAACACAATACAGAAAATGCAGTTCAGTTCAGTTCAGTTCACAGAAAATGAAATCAGAAATTGAAATCAGAAATTGACAACACAACACAATGCAGTTCAGTTCACAGAAAATGAAAATGAAATAAATTCATTAACCAAAATCAAACTTCAGCAACTAAAATTGAGTCCGATGCAACGATAAGCCAAAACAACATTTGTTTAAAAGGAAGAAAAATACAAATCAGTAAAAGAAAAAAAAATAAAATGAAACCCCAACTATAATCAAATACAAGACCTAAAGCAAGCTAAAACTCGTGCTATTAATCAAACCTCAACTATGCTATAAACAAATTCAGGCAATGAATTAAGCATGCAAGAAAGGTTCAATTCATGCAAGAAACAAGTTTTTCTAATTTCTAGGAGCTACTGGGCAAATTGCTCAGATGATTTGGATTTATTCAACAATAGCATGGGGAAAAATTACCACTGATGAACTAAAACAAGCTTAGAAATGAGAAATTAAGTAAAAGCAAAGGATCAACAACAACAATAGTAAGAATAAGAAAATTGGTACCCTGCTAGTAACTTTCTTATTCTCCAGAGGTAGAATAGCGAGATAAATGCAACCTTTGATCTTAAATCTGTGACTAAAATTGAAGAAAAAAGAATCAAATCAAATCAATACCGAAAAATTAGAAATTCAAAATCAAAGTAGCAACTAATTATGTCAAATACTCAAGCTACAAACAAATTCAGTTCAGTTCAGTTCAGTGCACAGCACAGTTGACAAAGAGCAAGTTCACAGGAATTGAAATCAGAATTTGAAATTAGAAAATTGAAAGAGCAAGTCCACCGAACACAAATTGAGCTGCACAGTTCAGTTCACAAAAATGAGGAGAAAATAGAGCAGAGGACCAAACACCAAGTTGACCAACAAATAGAAATTGTGCAACAAAGAGGAATTAAGCTACAAGACAGAGCAGAAAATGCACAGTTCAGTTCACAAAATAGAGCAGAAAATGGCAACATGCAGTTCAGTTCAGTTCAGTTCACAGCACAGTTGACAAAGAGCAAGTTCACAGGAATTGAAATCAGAAATTGAACATTGAGGACGAGGAGAAACAGAATATGAGGACAAAGAGAAACAGAATATGAGCAGAGGTCTAACTTGAGTAACTTCAGTTCAGTTTACAGAGGACGAGGCGAAGGACAAAGAGAAATGAGCAGAGGACGAGTCACTCACCTGGGGTCGATGGAGGGCTCCCGGTGTTGACCGTTGAGGACCGCCGATGAGAGGCTGCTGCGTGCTGGTGAAGATGAAGACGATCGAAATTGAGGGCACCAGGCGACGAGAAGATGAAGATGAGCAGGAACCAGGCGACGCCGGAGATTGGAGGGTTGCTGGAGCTGAGGATGGCGAGTGGCGACACCACGGGGGCGAGGGATGGCGACAGGGCTTCAGGCAGCGCCGCTAGGGTTCTTCATTGGAGATGATGATTGCTGAATGA
>NC_029789.2:4483760-4484009 GCF_000816755.2 Arachis ipaensis | reverse complement strand
CAAAACGGCGTCGTTTAGTGAAAGATCTATAACCGGCCGGTCACCGGTTCGGTCCAACCGGCCGGTTTTTGACCGGTTCGCCAGTTCTTGAGCGGTTCTTCCCTCTGCGGTTTTCAGATAAGGACCGGACCGCTTGCAGCGCCGGTTCGCGGTTAAACCGGTTGAACCGGCCGGTCCGGTCCGGTTTTCAGAACAATATTCTTAATTGAATATGGAAAGACTATGTCAGTTAAGCTATTATTCATTGGC
>NC_029789.2:4483333-4483674 GCF_000816755.2 Arachis ipaensis | reverse complement strand
GTAATAATCATTATTAGAATCAAAATTGAACACGATTATTACTTTGACTGGGTGTAGTATTTCATATTGACGTGGCAGAACAAATAAAATTCTACAACCCTAATTTATTTTTCCACATCAGAGTGGAAAATAATAATTCTCATTTTGACGTTAACTGCTGTGACGGATCCAGCTTCGACTTGTTGAGGTTCTAGAATATATACACAGAAAAAATCGTTAAGAGGTTCGAGAATAAAGGTTCATTATGCTAATGCAATAGATGTTGAAGGAATATAAGAGCATTTTTAAAGTTAGTTTTAATTTTAATTTTATTTTAAATTTTATAAGATGATATATATAAA
>NC_029789.2:4480810-4483317 GCF_000816755.2 Arachis ipaensis | reverse complement strand
TTAATTTTAAGTAAATTTATTTTTTGAAAATATCATATGGAGGACATAAATGAAAGATAGAGAAAGACTTAGAAAGATCATTTATGAGATGGTCAAACGAGATCTATATATAAACGATTTTTTTGTAGATATGATACATAATAGAACTCAATAGATTATTTAATGTAGTCAACTACACTTATTAGTGGGATAAAATTTTATTATTGTTGTACTATTTCTTGAAAATATCAAAATTAATACTCTAAAAATATTTTATTGAAATTGGATTAGAATAAACTATTACTTGTATAATTCAGTGCCAGTAGTTTAACGTAATAAATGTTAAAAGTGATTTTTGCTAACATAGTTTAATTTTAAGACATGGAAACATGGAATAAAACAAGCAGCTTCAGCATTTCAAGTTTTTCTAGTGTTTTTGGTGCATGCATTGGTATCTTATCTTATAGCTTTGGTGTCTGAATTTGGTTGCTGTTGGAGTTTGGGTTGATTTTTGTGTTTGATGTCGTAAACAAATCCCAGTTTTATATATATATATATTGAAAGGTATGACATAATAATTTTGTGCTTCTTTATTTAATTTCTCCATTGGGTAGGTGCTAAGCTGCATATAAATGGTTGAAGACGTGCATTCAAATAGAATTTGATTTGATTGCAACGTTGATCTGCTTAATTAATTTACTTGTATAGTGAGTAAGATCCCACTTTGGCATTCGTTATTAACAAAATAAATACATCACAAACCAAACCAATGATATTAAGCCATGCATCCCATCTAGCAGGTGGTCCTCATGAATTATGCTGCTATTAAATAATGGCCCATCACTCATTCAATGTACACCACCTAAATCATACATGCATATACAGTACGTCACTCAGTTTTTTTGTTTGTATTTAAAAAACCCCTGACAGTCACAAAAATTGAGAGAATACGTTATAACTCTGGTCGGACTACTTTTAATAATTAATAATAATGATAAGACTAATAAGTCGGTGTTTTGGCAGGAAAGTTTAATTTACTATGGAGATAAACATAGAAAAATGTCATTGATGAATTTTAAAAATAAAATGAGTGAACAACAACTAACATGTTTATCCATATAAATTTTCACTTTATTTTAAAAAAGAGAGTAAATAATTTATTCTAAAATGAGTTTGTAAGAACAACTGGGTTGTCATAATCTCTTGATCCATTAAGCAATAAGGATTTAGTGTCTCTTTTTTTTTTCTCATGCCTAACTTGAACTTAGAGTCCTGCCTAAAAGTAAAAGTGTATGGGTTGCTATGATGTCACAAGAATAAGTGAAAATTGGGAAGATAGGACCACTGATGGTGACAATCTCCTTGGGTTCTCGAATCTCTTTCTCTTGCACAGCTCCACTAACGGTTCTCTCTCTTCTACTTGTATCACCAGTGAGGTTGGCCCACCATTTTTTTTTAAGAAATAAAATTTCCATTAAGGTGTTGAGTTTTTAATTACTATTGTTTTTAATTTTAAACAAGAAATAACAATCAAACTAGAACATATTTTCAGATTTATCACAAAAAATTGAAATGAGGGGTTGGTAAAGGTGACTTTGAAAAGGGAGATGGAGGGTTAGGGTGAATAGTGGTGACTTGTGAAAATGATTAAGAAAAAATTGAAACTTTAACATTTATGCTTTTGTTTTTTGGTTGCAACTTTTTTTTTGTCAGGACAACTTTTCCGTTTTGTGGGCTATGTCCAAAAAGCCTACCCAATCCCGAACCGAACCCGTCCGTCCCAAACCCATTTTCATATATGAATTAAAATCCCAATCCCGAACCCTTCCTTTTTTTTGCCAGGTTAGGCAGGCTAATTGCACCCTTAGACACGGTAATGTGTTTCTTGGACAAAATATTTTTTGGTCTTATTTCTTGGGTCCTCCAAGGCACGTAGTTTAAATCACTGTAACCCAATTTCTAAAGATTTGGGCCTTTTTCCGGGCTGGACATGTCCAAAAAAACATTTGGGCCTTCAGTGGAATAAAACAGAAATAGTGTTAGACAAATTTATTATGAAAAAATTTTATATAATTAAAATTAAAATCTTAAAATATTTATCAAAATTACTTGTATTTAAATAATATATAAAACACTGACCATCTATGCTAGCATGATATGTGTCACTAATTGACCCATGCATTATCATACCATTACATGTGGCCAAACTATAAAGTAACACATGTCTTTAATGATTTATGTCATCAAGTCACATTACACACGCCGCCGTTAATAGAAAATTGATCAGAGACTAACATAATGCATTTTTGCTTATAATCTTAGTTATATAATTAGTGCAATTGGAATCTCAAAGATAATTTTAGTGCAGGACGCCAATTTTAGATACCACTTTGTGACTCTTCTCTCTGTTCCTCTCCTTCTCCAAATATTCTTTTTTTTTTAATATTTTTATTTATATCTTAATTTCATATATATTATAATTATAATGAATATTTCTTAAGTTTATAAGTTTATAATAATAAGAAGAA
>NC_029789.2:4479492-4480805 GCF_000816755.2 Arachis ipaensis | reverse complement strand
TTACATAATATATATATACTTAATTAATTATATATTTCACTCCCTTAATTAAAATTTTGTTTCAAGACCCAGGACTGCTCATAAGCCTATGCCATTACAACACCACATCCATAAATGCATTGGATTGGTAGTGAGTGTTGGGGTGCTTCTCTTTCACTGCTTAGCTTAATAACATAACACATTGTTTTTGGATGACATGTATAATTATAGTATATAGTTTATGTGTCTTTACACCCAAATCTGACCTCTTTCCTCACTTTCCAATCACCACGTTATTATGTAAAACCAAACAAAATTAAATAATAAAACCTATCTTCTACTGTATATGCATATATACTTATTAACTCCAATAATGTTTGTAAACATGTCCTCCTTAGCAATTAAATAATAATAAGAAGGGACTAGGGTTAGTTACGTTGTTATTCTATGCACCACACATTGGGTTTTGATCTGAAATCTGCACCACATATTGATGCCTTTTTTTGTTTATAAGTAAAATAAGTGAACCCCGTTATATTGTTTTTATTGTCAAATTATCAAAGTAGATGAATTATTGAGGGTGAATTTGGCTTGCATTATATATTTTGGACGGTAATGATAAGTGCTCCTCATTACCTTTTTCTTTCCACCACCAGAAACTAATAAGAATTAATGGTTAGGTCTGTAGAGACGCTTAAAAAAGAATTTATAGATAGGACATATTGCATGGCATGGAGTTGAGAGTTTGGAGGGATAGTCCAGACGAGGCTGCTTCCGCGAAGTTCGTACAAATTAAAGTGGCAGGGTACAAAGTACAAACTCAGTACAACACTATGTCTGCTTTTCTGCCTTGTCTCTTCGGTATCACACAAATTATATTAAATTATGTGAAGCCAAAAGTGATATCAATTATCAAATTATCAATCTCTCCTTTTATATGCACTACATATATGCTCAAATAAATGGGACAAATTATGAAACATTTGTGCTCACACGTGGTGCTTTCATATCCCTAATTATGCCTTGTGTGACTAGAATACTAGATAGATATTATTATTGCGCATCTAAAGTTAATTATGATTAATAATCTTGTCCACAGAATTGAAGGAAATTATTAACAAATTAGAGGAACCCCCAAAACAAACCAAAAAAATTGTCCTCTTTTGCCCGTAAGGAAATAAAGTTAGTTAGCTTGGTTTTAATGGCATACGACATCATCATTCGTCAGTTGTGTATAAATTTTGTTTCTTGTTTGATACCAATTTCAAAATTCCGTACAGTGATAAGGTGTTGAACGAAGCTATGTAAATGTTGGGAGCGATATATGAGATACG
>NC_029789.2:4476246-4479357 GCF_000816755.2 Arachis ipaensis | reverse complement strand
AAGGTAAATAAATTGAAATTCTAATTAAGATCTAGAAATAGAAAGAAAATTTTCAGCTAAATTTTGTTGCCAGCTTTACAAATAAAGTTTTGGTCCCATTAAGAATTGAGGTGTAATACTAGCCAACAAAGTGCTTTAACACATGTAATAAAAGGCTTAAGCAGGCACTGTATTTTATGGACCCATCTAGGTAACTATTTTTATTTCGGCCAACTAACAAGCAAAATAAGTGAGAATACATCTAATCAAGTTTAGCTTTATTTGATATGAAAAAGTATATGTAAATAATTTCTAACTAACCAATTTTAAATAATTATAATTAATAATAATTTAAAAAATAAAGTATAATTTAAAAATATTTATTGGCTTATTGTTGGCTAAACTGATTACCTAACGGAATGCACTTGATATATATTCAATTTTTCACTATATGTACATACACTACCCCATTAGTTAGAGGAGAGATTCCATGTAATAATTGTTGTACTGAATAATAAGATTTAAGTTTAATAGATGAGGGGCTTATGTATCTCTTTAGGGATGACTATATAGGAAAGTAATTAAGAATGGGCCAACCCCATGCTACTTCTTATTTTATGTCTTGAAATTTCTTCTTATTTTCATTTTTATTTTTTATGACAAGAAAATATTTTTTCCTATTCCTATTTTACCACCACAAAACAGTTCTACGAGGTCTCTTAGGTAGTATTTAGTGAAGAGACAAAAACGAAAAGATGGAAATTGAAAGATAGAGATTAAAATACAGAAATTGAAATAAAATTTAATATTTTGTTTGGTACAAAATGGAAAACAGAAATTAAAACAAGAATGAAATTCTAATTTAATTTGCACAAAAGATAAAATTGAAATTAATTAATTGAAATGAGGGTATTTTAGGTATAAAATGTTATTAAAATTTCAGTTTCCTGTATCCCTACTTTTTGGAGGTACTAAAATACAGAAATTTTGGAAACAGAGTCAGAAATTTTAATACTAGTCTCTGGACTAACAAACATAAAATAAAAGACAAACGCTACCTAAAAAATTATTCATTTCAATAAAAGACATTAATTTTATTATAATTAAAATAAAATAAATTCAAGATTTTTTAATTATTATGATAATAATAAATAAAAATAAGAAACGTGAAATATTCAAATCTTTTTCTTTTTTAACTTTGGTTTAATATATATATAATTTTTGAAATACTTTTAATTTATACATCTTTAGATACAGTCTTTTAATTGGGAAGAAAAAAGATATACTAAAAACTTGTTTAATTTTAAAGTTCAAGAAATACTACATATTAAAGGATACTAGAAAGAAAGATTGCTAACAAGATTAGCACATATCCCAAATACGATCCCCACAAACTCTTTAGAGATTATTATCATGTAATATATATTTCACTACTGTTGTAGCCAGCTTGCACCATCTATGCTTCTTAATTCTATTTCTGACCTCTCATTAAACTAAATTATACAAACCAGAGTTATATAATATATTAATATAGTAGTAATTAAATAATCATAAGCCTATTAAACCATTCCTAAGGGGTTATTTATAACATAATCTTATATAACTATATAAGTCATGTTTTGAGCCACCAACTCCAAGCGCGACAGCTTGTGTAGTGTGTGCTATTCTGACGTCATTGTGACATTCTCTAATTTGCCGCTTCTTCCACTACATCATGATCAATTTTTTGCATATTTTCAATGTTTTAATTAATTTGCAAGCGGTATCTTCCAAATAAATTGCTGCTTAATATTTCTAATTGTCGGGGCTTATTAACCAGCAAAGTTTAGTTATAACTTTAGGGATACGCCTCTGCTCACATTACATCACATGTTCCCCATTCATTATTAACCTTATTTAGGGATACTATTTGGATTAAGTATATTGTTATCAGAAGAATTCATTATATACATTATAATATTGAAATAAAACCCGTAAATTACCTAAGCACACGGTTGAAAAGTTCAAATTAGTAATAGATTAAAAGTGGTCAAATGCATTTCCATTTTCACTTTAGATTTTCCTAGACTAATGAACAAAGAAATAAACCATGTGGTGATTAAGATAATAAAAAAGAGTTATGACAATTGGGGATTGTTAATAAAATTTATTAGATAGTGTGACCAAATCATAGTTGACTCGGTGTAATTCACTAATTCAGACCACCGTGAAAATGTTGACTTGAGTGAAAGAGATCCTTGATGAATGTATAATAAATACCAAAGAATAATATGGCCACACTATGATATATCTCTTTATTATGACCTTGTTGACTCACTATTGGTTAAATTGCATTGTCGCAAGAGAATAAAAAAGGGGTTTCAATAGAAGTGTATGTGAAATTAAGTCACTTTGAAGATTTTATTTTTTTTCACTACATATCTTCACCTAACTAGGATTCCCTAAAGATATTATTCAGCTAAAGCAAGCATCCTCTGGAGGGTGATTCTCATGTAGGCCCTTATATGTCATAATGGATATTGAGGTTAATCCTTGAATAAAACCAGGTACCTAAAAATGGCAAATCGAAATATGTGATAGTGACAACAAAAACACTAAAGCATAGCATGTGAACATCAAGAATCCCGAAATGAACTCCAATCATAAAAAAAGACAACCTACTAAAAAAAAGAGAAAATAAGAAAAGTGCATTCTTGTACCATGTGGAGAGAAAAAAGATAATTGGAAGGTGATGAATCCTTTGGTGGGGTAGGTTAAATAATTAATTATTAAAAAATAAAAAGAAAATATGAGAATTGAAGGTGGTTATTGCAGTTAAGAGGAGGTTTTTAAAGAACTAGAACTAATAAGATTGAAGAGAGAAAGAAAGCGTGTTTGACCTTGTAAAAAGTAAAAACACTAATCTTTCATTGCCATCAACACAGACTCTTCCACGCAAAACAGAGGACAAAGTTGAATTCCAAAGCAGAGACTTATTCATATTCCATCAAGAACCTCACTATCACTATCACATATTCAAATTCTCTTTAAAACCAAACCCCATTTCCTCACATCGCACACAAATACCAAAAAGACTCCAACTTTCATGGCGGCGGTCGACTTAGCCGAACCTTTCTTATACGAAGTGATATA
>NC_029789.2:4473373-4476209 GCF_000816755.2 Arachis ipaensis | reverse complement strand
CGGCGCGTGCCAGCTCCGATCTATACGAACGACCCACGCGCCGGATCGTGGAGGAAGCCGAGCACGCGCTCGACAGGGCTCTTTCTCTTGTCCTCAAGTGCCGCTCCAACGGTCTTGTTAAGCGCGTCTTCACCATCATCCCTGGCGGCGCGTTCAGGAAAACCGCCGTCCTTCTTGAAAACTCCGTTGGAGACGTCTCCTGGCTCCTCCGTAGCCACCGGAAACCAGCGATACGGCAGATTGATCATCGAGGAAGGAGGAGTGAGTCCGTTGTTGAAGCTCTTAAAGGAAGGAAAGGCAGAGGGGCAGGAGAACGCGGCACGCGCCATAGGGCTGCTGGCGCGTGATGCAGAGAGCGTGGAGCATATGGTACATTGTGGCGCGTGTTCTGTATTCGCTCAAGTGCTTAAAGAAGGTGCTATGAAGGTTCAAAGCGTGGTGGCTTGGGCTGTGTCTGAAATGAGCGCTCATTACCCCAAATGCCAGGACATGTTCTTGCAACATAACATCATAAGATTACTTGTTGCTCACCTTGCCTTTGAAACTGTTCAAGAACACAGTAAGTACTCCATTGTTAGCCTCAAACCAACTTCCATTCATGCTGTTGTTTTGGCCACTCATCATGATCATCATAATCCATCTACAAATCAGCTTCATAGGGTTGTTACTACTACTATGGCTATGCATGCTGCTAATAATGCCAAAGCCAATCAGAAATTGGAGAATCATCATCATTCATATTCCGGGATTAACATGAAGGGGAGGGATCTTGAAGATCCTCAGACCAAGGCCAAGATGAAGGAGATGGCGGCCAGGGCGCTCTGGCATTTGGCCAAGGGAAACTCTGCCATTTGTCGCAACATCACGGAATCTAGGGCGTTGCTTTGTTTTGCTGTTTTGCTCCAGAGGGGTCCTGAGGCTGTGCAGTACAACTCTGCCATGGCCGTGATGGAGATCGCGGCCGTGGCAGAGAAGGATCCTGAATTGAGGAGGTCTGCATTCAAGCCAAACTCCCCTGCCTGCAAGGCTGTGGTGGATCAAGTTCTTAAGATCATGGAGAAAGGGGATTCGGATCTCTTGATTCCTTGCATCAAGGTTGTTGGGAGTCTGGCAAGGACTTTCCGGGCGACGGAGACAAGGATGATCGGTCCCTTGGTGAAACTGCTTGATGAAACGGAGGCAGAGGTGACAAGAGAGACATTGATTGCGCTGACGAAATTCGCCTGCTCGGAGAATTACCTTCACCTGGATCACTCTAAGGCCATCATAGGCGCAGGAGGGGCCAAACACCTCATTCAGCTTGTGTATTTCGGAGAGCAGATGCTTCAGATTCCGGCCTTGCTTCTGCTCTCTTACATTGCATTGCACGTCCCTGACAGCCAAGACCTTGCACAGGCCCAGGTTCTGGGAGTTCTTGAATGGGCATCAAAGCAATCTTCTATGGCCTTAGATCAAACCCTTGAGGAATTGTTGCTCGAATCCAGGAGTAGGTTGGAGCTCTATCAGTCTAGAGGAGCCTTAAGGCCTTTCCATAACCATAAGTTGCATCAATAATTAATACACTCCCTCATTCTAATTTGTAAAGATTGTTAATGATTCACGTGTAGTTGTATTTATGTGAAGTTAATAGTTGAAAACTATTAGACGATGATTTAATTAAACTTGTCAAATAAATATCAAACTTCACATGAAGATAAGTGCACGTAGCCTTTCACCTCATTATTTGTTACATTGAGAGTGAGACCTGAACTCGCTCTTCAAGTCTTCAACACATGCTAGTTGAAAAGTGATTGCTGCCTTATTGAACAATGAACATACATATACAAGTTGACATGGGTTTTGGTCATGGTCCAAACTCCAAAGAGATCTAATTTCTAGAGTTGGACACACGTTAGGGCTACTTGCCATTGATTCACAAAATTTGCATTATTAATGTGATACATTTATTTTAAAGACTACTTAAAAATAATAAATATTGTGAACTAGACTCTCAGGTTAATTAGAATCCGAAACAAGAGCATTAGAGCAATGAAATATGGCAAATAAAAGTCAAACCATGTATAAAAATTTATTGATGTGGACTACTTTTATTTAGTAAGATAAGTTGTTTAGATTCTTCTAATACTTTAATGAATACATCATACATGTAAGGAGTAACAACTAATAAACAATCCGATATATAAAGGTTTTGACCAAGCTCTAATTTTTATAAAAGCTAGTGGCATGCATGAAGTCCAGTAGTTTTAACTAATTAGTTAATATATAAGGTTTCGAACACTAATTTAGTTTGACTATAACCTAATAAGTAATAACGCAACACCTCAATTGAATCAATGACTAGTTTGATTTTAACAACTATGCACCAGCCTACAATGGACGAACCAAATGTATTAAACATTTAAAAGTACCCTTTTTTTGGGGGGATTTAAAACGACACTTGTATTCACCTCTGTATTTTTTTAAGAAAAAATTCAGTGGGATTGTGTGTACTATTGCGGTATTGCCAAGCTGCCTCTTTTTTATTCTTGGGTCTGATTTTATTGTTTTTGGTTGTGGAGTCATTTCCAAGCGTAAACAAAAACCCTTAGGATCACATATCAGATTGGGCCGAAACCTGAAAGGCTTTTCTTCCAAACACCTCCGCTTGGTTGCACCTAAGATGTCCCTTCCCAAAAGCAAGCACCGTTTAAAAAAAAACTCAATTTTGTGGCTGAGGCATGTGATGTAGTGTCAAAATATTTGCCTCAAATGAAGCCGCAACAGGTTCGAGTCCTAGTGTTTGCTAAGTTAGTGTATGTGAGTGTGATGTATGGCCAAAAAAAAAAAACTCAATTTT
>NC_029789.2:4468966-4473296 GCF_000816755.2 Arachis ipaensis | reverse complement strand
AATTAATTCTATATTATAATATTTTAAATGATATAAAATTTTATAAATATAACTTACAATGTGTAAACTTTTACTCTAACAGCAAACTTTATAGTTTATATATAAGAAAAAACACACTAATAAAAAATTAGTCAACAACACATAAATTTAGATAGTTATATGCACCCGATGAAAATTGGTTGAAACTGCATCATCATACAGAAAACCAAACTATCTAAACCTGAAGAATAGGACATAATTTAATTTGGGTACTCGATAATTGAGGAATTAATCGAGACAAATTAAAAGCATGATAAATAGTGAAGGAAATAGAGTTCCAATGTTGGGGGTAACATATATATACCACGTAGACTTTATCCTTACTCTTGGATCACAAATCTCATCCACTGAATCTAAAAATCTGATCTTACTTTTTCGTACTTCACTGAAACACATTTCATCATCGTGCTAGCTTGTTAGTTTTCTGTCACAGCAAACATGGCTACTGCAGTAACTGCTGCAGTCTCATTTCCATCCACTAAATCCACCTCTATTCCAACCACAACAACCTCTATTGCTTCCCCACATAGACTCCTCTTCAAAAAGGTACATCTTTTGAAGCACTTAATTAAGGGTGCAATTCAAGAACTATGAATATGATGATCTGTGGTGGTGTTTGTGAATTGCCAGGTTACATTGCAGTATAGAGATGTTTGTATCAGTGGAAGAGTGGTTCCCATCAGAGCTCAGGTCACAACTGAGGCACCTGCTAAGGTTGAAAAGATTTCCAAGAAGCAGGAAGAAGGTGTTGTTGTGAACAAGTTCAAACCCAAGGAGCCATACATTGGAAGATGCTTGCTCAACACTAAGATCACTGGGGATGATGCACCTGGTGAAACTTGGCACATGGTCTTCAGCACAGAGGGTATTTATTTATATAACCATGCATGCTCTCATCCCTTTTTACAATTCAACAAACATTTGATTGTAATTATTGTTTCAGGAGAGGTTCCTTACAGAGAAGGACAATCAATTGGGGTGATTCCAGATGGCATTGACAAGAATGGAAAGCCTCACAAGCTCAGATTGTATTCTATTGCTAGCAGTGCTCTTGGTGATTTTGGAGACTCAAAAACTGTGAGTCCTATTTTGGAGACCTATACATGATTTGGGTTTTACCCTTTTGTTCCATTCATACTTCAATTTCTCTGCAATCTCATATATTTGATATGATGCTTTCATTCACTCACCCAGGTTTCTCTATGTGTGAAACGTCTTGTATATACAAACGAAAATGGAGAACTTGTCAAGGGAGTCTGCTCAAATTTCCTATGTAAGGATTAATAGTTTGAGTTTTCAATATTTCTGTATTATGTTTCTTAAAGAAATTCAGGTTTAAATTTTAGCCTTTCTTTTTGGAACTTATGTTGCTGTTTATTCAGGTGACTTGAAACCAGGAGCTGAAGTAAAGATTACTGGACCTGTGGGGAAAGAAATGCTTATGCCAAAAGATCCCAATGCTACTATCATCATGGTACATCATCATTTTAATTCAAAAATGCAGTGTTTGATGATCCCTTTGTTTACTCACCATTGCTGTTTTGAATTTCATAGCTGATCATGCAAATTTTTCTATGCAGTTGGCAACTGGAACTGGAATTGCCCCATTCCGTTCGTTTTTATGGAAAATGTTCTTCGAGAAGCACGATGATTATAAGGTAAGTGAGCCACAAAAAAATTGAAACTAAATCTGATGCCTAGACAGTGAAAATGGCTATGTAAATACATTGTATGCATATGCTCAAAGTCTATGATGCTGCCCAATTTCATTCCAACTAAATGGAAATGCTTAATTTTATCTTTGTGGATATTTTAAGAATTATCAACTATGCTTAGCTAGTAAGCATAGGCAAAATAAAGCATTTGTTGCTTTAGAAACAAGAAAATTTTAATATGCTAAATATGTTTGTATCTGCTGGTTTTATTTGACCAGTATCACCTTAATAAGTGTAGTCCCTTATGTTAGATGCAATTATGAAAGGCTATAATAAGGAAATAAAATTACATTGTTGCTAATAAGTATAACTTGTAAATGTTTTAACTAAGCAATAGTTCATAATTAAATTAACCAAGTTTTGAGACATGATTTAATTCTATGCAGTTCAATGGTTTGGCATGGCTCTTCTTGGGTGTCCCTACAAGCAGCTCACTGCTATACAAGGAGGTGAGGTGGCTATACAAAATCATGTTTTTGTGGGACATGCATTTGCTGATAGATATTAATAACTGTTAACCTTTGCATGGGGCAGGAATTTGAGAAGATGAAGGAGAAAAACCCTGAGAAATTCAGGCTTGACTTTGCAGTGAGCAGAGAGCAAACAAACGAGAAGGGAGAGAAGATGTACATCCAAACCAGAATGGCTCAATATGCAGAAGAGCTTTGGGAGTTACTTAAGAAAGACAACACTTTTGTATACATGTGTGGACTCAAAGGCATGGAAAAAGGAATTGATGACATCATGGTTTCACTTGCTGCCAGAGATGGTAACAAACATGAATCTACTTTGTCACTTTAACTTGGATTTTATCAAGAGAAAAAACTTGATTGATCATGGTGTGTTCTTTGTGTTGTAGGCATTGATTGGACTGAATACAAGAGGCAATTGAAGAAGGCAGAGCAATGGAATGTGGAAGTCTACTAATTTATATGATCACTTTCTGTAGATATAAAGTCATGTTAGTTTTTCTATGATCATCATGATTTTCTCCTCCTTCATGAAACCACTTCATCATTTTGAGGGTCATACAAATAATATAGATGAAGGCAACATTGTTTTATTTACCAGTTTCCTACCATATCTTTTGTGAGGATTTCTTTAATACCATATAGTTTCCTTAATGATTAAAATCATAGTTTCGACACAGTATAGTTATAAAGCAATATTTGTTTTCAGTAAGCTATTTTGTATCACTTTTGAGACATTTAAATTTAAATTGAAACTGAATTTGATTTCACAAACATTAGAAACATTCAGTAGTGTTGGTGCTTGAAGGTGGTCAATATAAGGGTTTGGCCATCAATAAATGAGTTTATGGTGGCTGAAGATCATGCCAAACCCCTTTAAGCTAGCCAAGCAAAGTTTCTTAATTGAATATCTTATTCTTGTTTAAATAAATTATGATTTAAATTGTTTCAATGGAACCAAATTTAGGTGTTCAACTGCTCATGGAAACTATATGCATATATAATCAATGAGGAAAATGCTATTTCAGATAGAATTTTTAGTTATTAGCAGAACTAATCTTAACAAATTATTTTGTTATTTGTAAATTATCAGTCTATAATTAGGAGTTTTAATTTATCTTTTTATTAAATATCAAGAAAAAAATGATCTTTATAGTGATTTTTAATTCAAACAAGTACAAATATCAAATTTCCAATTGACTTGTATATAAGAAAAAATCTTTATTCAAATATCTGGGTTTAACATTGTCTTGTGATATGAATTAGCAATCTGGTATATCCAAGAAAAAATCTGCCAACAGATTATTATTTTTACTAAAACAAACGAAGGAATCTCATATATTATTCTAAAAATAGTGAGTCATCGTAATTCTACTACTATTTTTCATCACATGTTTCTATTCTCATATATTATTCTAAAAATAGTGAGTCATCATAATTCTGTTAGTCATTAGAAATCTCATAAATTTTAAAAGATTTAATGAGTAGTAGATTTTATATAAATGGTATATATATTGCACTCACCTTCTCTGTTTTTTAATAAGAAAATAGAAACACATTTTCTTCTCTATTTTATTTTTTGCCTAGTATTTGTTATCAAATAAAATTATTAGATATAGAAAAATATCTAAGAGATGCATTAGAAGTAAATGTTTAAGTCTAGACTCTAGATATGCAGAAGAGAGGTATTTTCACAGCATAACTTCTATGCAGAGAAAGAGCAATTATATTAATAGTTTGGTGCTAGGATTAAGTTGGCAATAAGAAATTTTTATATAGACTTGTATCGTCAGAAACCTTTGTAACAATTGGGTTTCAGTTTCATGATGGCTTGGTCAACAGAACATATACAGCTGAGGATTGAGGTACTAGAGAATTTTCGTACTATGGAATTGTTAGTGCTGTGAAAGTAAGTGGAGTATGAGCTTATTTCGTTTCTTAATTCTTCAATTATAATAACAATAAGTTTTACTTAAAATTTGGTTGGGTAAATTTTTTATTTTTTAAAAATAATTTATAAAAATTAATTTTTAAAATATAACTTTTAAACATTATAGCATCTATACTTGATAAATTAAATTAAAAATAATTTTTAATAAATACAAA
>NC_029789.2:4457963-4468859 GCF_000816755.2 Arachis ipaensis | reverse complement strand
AGATGATTTTCCATTTAAACAAAAATATATATATATTTTTTTTTGGGATTCTAGTGGGGATAGTATTAATAACGGTAGATTATGAAAAGATAAAGTATTAGAAGAGACGCGGAGTGTAGTTAGGGTTTTACGAAGTTGACGCTAATCTGCGCCACCGTTTCTTCTGCCAACTAACTCCAACTATATATATTCATTCATTGCTTAGATTTCGTCTCTGAAAATTTTCTAGGGTTTTCTCTTTGGCCTCTTTCCAATTCCCAAATGGCTGAAGAGAGGTACAGCGGCGTCGTTCAGTGGTTCAGCAACTCCAAGGGCTTCGGCTTCATCAAGCCCGACCAAGGCGGTGACGACCTCTTCGTCCACCACTCCTCCATCCAATCCGACGGCTCTTTCCGAACCCTAGTTGATGGCGATCGCGTCGAGTTCTCCATTGCTGACAACAGCGACAAGCCCAAGGCTCTTGACGTCACTGGCCCCAACGGCGCCCCTCTGCGCTCCGCTCCCGACTCTGCTCGCGCCGGTAACGATAACAGACGCAGCGCTGGTGCTGGAGGAGGAGGAGGCGGCGGAGCCTGTTACCAGTGTGGTGATTTCGGTCATCTTGCTAGGGATTGCAGCCGTGCTGGCAATGGCGGTGGTGGCGGCGGCGGCGGTGCATGCTAGGCACATGGCGAGGGACTGCAGTGGAGGTGGCGGCGGCGGTAATGGTGGTGGTTGCTTTAAGTGCGGTGAGTTTGGGCACATGGCGAGGGACTGCAGTGGAGGTGGCGGTAACGGTGGTGGTGGTTGCTATAGGTGTGGTGAGGTTGGTCACTTGGCTAGGGATTGCAACAGAGAAGGTGGTTCCGGTGCTGGTGGAAACGGTGGAAAGAGCACGTGCTTCAATTGTGGGAAACCTGGGCATTTTGCTAGGGAGTGCGTTGAGGCCTCTGGTTAAAGAAAAATAAAATCAGTGAATTGGGGAAAAAGACAAGACAAGGAGGAATAGTACATACTCTTCTTTTTTGAGCCTTTTTTCACAGTGCTTGTTAATTACCTTTTAGCCCAGTATCAGTAACTTTTTCTTTTGGTTTATCAAATTCTAGAATTACACATAGGATTTCTCCTGGTTCTTAATGGTTTTCGCATGCAATTTTGCTTCTTTAACTGATGGCTTGATGCTTTATAGGATGGGATGCAAAAATCCTGATTTTTCTTATATTACTGCTTGCTTATTCCTGTTTTAATATTTGCATTCTTGATCTACTTGTTTAGTTATCTTGATTGTGAAATATTCATGTCTTCCTCTGGAGCTTTTAAAATCTCATTCTGGTTTTTCTGGTAGCAGAGAATAAGGTCATGACTTTGAATGTAGTGACGTTTCCTAGTAATACCTTGTGTGGCCTTGTACAGTGAATCATTGGTTCTTATTTCCAATATTGGATTGAAACTTCATACAATGGAATTAAGGATTGATTGAAGTATTTGTTGGTTGAGTAAGGTCTAATGGTATTGAGCTCAATGATCAAGCTGTAGTTTACTCGCTGAACAATTCCATCTGTGTGTATTGTAGATGTTGACAATTTCTGTGGTGAACATGAGGAGAAGTGTCAATGTTTTTATATTATGCCTTGACCTTGCAACATTTAGTTGATAGAGCATGTGATTGCTGATTCTCTAGATTCCTAGAACAAATATAATGCAACATGCTAGGTCCCGTTGCAAATTGGGGTGGGGTATCTAATATATATTTTTATCATGTTGGCTTGCAATTTCTTTCAACCTGTAATGTATTGAGTGAGTATAAAGTCAAGCAACTTGTGGAGATGATTGAACCTGGGACGTTTATTTTTATATATTATCTTGATCGGGTGTTTGTCTTTTACCTATGGCCTTTTTCGTTGATAGGGAAGAAATAGTTAGGGACATCAGCCTTAGGTGGTAACGTTATATATCCCACAGGCGCTTTAAGGGCTCAATTATTGTGCTGTTCAGGGTTTTTGACCTTTCGCATGTGGATGTGAAGTGGCTCCACGAGCCAATGTAAAACCACAACTTGCTCTTAGCAGATACAACCAACTTGGTTGCTTGCATCTGTGACATATGATTTTTTATTCTATTTTATTTTTTGCTTTCTAATTGGTCTGTACACGAAATCAAGACTAATTTCTGTATAATTTAAATGCTTGCTGATGTATTATATACTGCATTTCGTGTATCAATTATGTTTTGGATTAGGAACAGTTTGGAAATCTAATGCTATTCTCCAAAGGATAAGGTTGCATTTCCGATTCTGGCCCAAGAGGGGTACAATGTTGGCCCTTTTGTTATATACTCTCCGGTGCCACAGGGGTACTATCATCGACCCCTTCTACTCTCTGGGCTGGTTCTCCTGTGCAATTATATGAATAAAAAACATACTCCCAAGACCAAATTAAGGTTTAATGACATAAAACGTGACCAAATGAACGTACTCTAAATTAAAAAAAAATTGTCCAAATCCATTTGAAGCCTCCCCTAAATCCAATCCACATTAAGCCCAGAACCCTCAACCCCACCGGCCCACCCCGACCAAAAAAGAATAAAAAAGGCAATATGTTAACGGGAAAGTAAACTGAAGAACTGCAATAGCTTCAATGAAGGGACGGTCTTATTCTTTTAGAAGGCAAAGAGCATCTACTTTATGCATGAAGGAAAATATCTTGTTGATCGTTTATATTTTGAACCAATAAATTCTCATGCCACGCGGTCCTGAATATCAAGTGTTATTATATGGAACAAAAACAGAGAGAATCGATTATAGAAAAACGACCATGCATACTTTATTAAAATTGAAGACAGAGAAGTCACGCGGAATCTCGAAGGAAGTATCAACTATGAAGGGTACAAAAATCACATGAAATTAGTTACTGCACTGATGCACTACTTATATTTGACTGTTGATAAATACCAAACTGAGACTCATCTTGATCACAATTTCCCTAATCTCTAGGTCTCATTCCTTATTATTATATTCAGTATTCTTATGTAAATTCGTAGCCGTCCTTTGTGTGTTCCCTCCAATCTCTGTGGCTTTCTGTCACCATTAGAATTGATTCCTTAGATAACCCTCCGCACATATATTACTATATAAGGTTCCTTAGATCAAACTTTAAATCATTTGATAAAAAATATATAAACTGTACCGACCTCACTTGAGCACTGGTCCAATGGCGGTTTATTCATGCAGATGATGCATGTGCAATGTTAAAGTGAGCCTGTACCCTGTGGGCCTACAAAGTCACATGGTCCCCACGTTTTAATCTCTATAAAACGATTTCCCTCCTAAGTCATACACTACACAACATTCAAAATACCCTCCTTAAAAGGCAACCTTATTATTTGTTATTCCCTCCACCCAACCCAACTATGGCCGCTTCAATTCATCAACATGCTGCTACGGCCCCTATTTCTGCTTTCTTCATTCTATTCTTATTCCAATTCCTAACAGGTCTGAACCAAATATTCACAAGTTACAATACATAATTAATCAAAGTTGTCCTAGTTCTAAACATTAATATTGTGTTGTGTTGTTTTCTTTTAATGTTGTACAGGTTCGTATTCAGCAACATTCACAATAGTAAACAAGTGCAGTTACACTGTTTGGCCAGGCATTTTATCCGGCGCCGGAACTGCTCCTCTCTCAACCACCGGCTTCGCCCTCCAGCCTGGAGAGTCCAACGCCATCGCCGTCCCCGCTGCCTGGTCCGGTCGTCTCTGGGGCCGCACCCTCTGCACTCAAAACACCACCACCGGAAAATTCACCTGCGTCACCGGCGACTGCGGCTCCTCCACCATGGAATGCTCCGGCGGCGGAGCGGCCCCTCCCGCCACCCTGGCGGAGTTCACACTGAACGGCGCCGGCGGGCTGGACTTCTTCGACGTGAGTCTCGTGGACGGGTACAATCTGCCGATGATAATCGAGCCTCAGGGCGGGAGCGGCGGCGGAAACTGCTCGGCGACGGGGTGCGTGGTGGACTTGAACAGTGCATGTCCGACGGAACTGAAGGTGATGAGTAGCAGTAGCGGCGGTGAGGAGAGCGTGGCGTGTAAAAGCGCGTGTGAAGCATTTGGGGATCCTGAATATTGTTGCAGCGGAGCATTCGGTAGCCCTGACACATGCAAGCCAAGCTCGTACTCGCAGTTCTTCAAGAGCGCGTGCCCACGCGCCTATAGCTACGCCTACGATGACGGCACAAGCACCTTCACATGTGCCTCTTCTGATTACCTTATCACTTTCTGTCCTTCCCCCTCCACTAGGTAATTTCAATTTAAATAAAATACTTGAGTTTTTACTAATAATTTATTATTTATAGGAAATTGATGTAAGATTAGGTTTTATGAATATTTGCACCGTCCATGATGTATAAGACATAACAACACATTCCGTGTGATATTGTTGTTTCTAGGTAGGTTATTATAGCCAGCTTGTGTTCATATTTTGGATTTGTTATTGCAAAGTCTAATTATTGTGTTATGATGCAGTTCGATCAAATCGGGGAATGGAAAATATCCCGTGGCGGTGCAAGTGTCGGGATCTCATCGTGTGGACAACAACGACGTCGTACTCAACATGATTATTGCCATCTCTGTCTTGGTTGGGTTTTGGCGTTTCTGGCAACTCAATTAGTTACAACTTACAACCCTCTATACCTTTATTAATTATATGTTTACAGTGCCTTCAACTATCAAGTTGGTGCTCAAAATTCAACAGATACAATCAGGCACTACCTGACCAAGGATTTCAACTTGAGTCTTGAGGATACTAATGAAGCCACCTTAATTATTATTATTATTATATTAGTTGGTTCAAATACACAAGACAAAGAATTTAGGCAAGTAGCTAGGCATCAATTGTTACATCATCTTGGCCATTCATCATGTGTTTGTCTTCTATCTACGGCATCGAGTCACTCAAACAGGAATACACACTTTAGGAATTTTTATCTTCCTTTTTAAAGAATATAAATAAAGAAACATCAATTAGTAGTAGCCAGTGGGGGATCAATTTTTTTTTTGCTCCAATTGTAAATATGAACATCGGATTAATTATTATTAATAAAATTATGGAGTACGATTTTGATTCGCATGTCATTTTTCTTTTTTATTATTATTGGCAACTGCTTCCTAATGGCGCCAACTAAATATGTTCTCCTTTAACTTGCTTTCCAGAATTGATATGCTTCTACGTATCTAAGGATAAAATTAAACTATAATATAAACCATATGTATCTATCTATATGTGTAAACATTTGTTAAGAAAACTTGATTAATTGAGAACTTGTTTACATTAATTTGGCTTTCAGTTAATTGTCAGTTGGTTTGCGCGTTCCAATCTGATCTTTAGCTATACCACAAGTTTTAATCAAGGTCAGAAGCGATAAAACAAAGTTGTGTGATTTGATATTTTGAATTAAAAAAAAAAAGATGACGGGGTAACAAATTACAAAGAATGATATTTTATCATAATGTTGTTGATGTGATGTGATGTTGGAATCCTTGTAATACCACAAGTTATTTACTTTGATTATACTCAGCCAATATCGGTTGCTTAATATTTTCATCACTTTTTGGGCTTTTTCATTTGGCATCTTCACCTTAAGACGATGGCTATATTTTGCTACTCAACAAGAGTGCTCACCTTAAAGTTACACCTTGAAATTTTTTTTTTCCTAAGTTAAGAGTGAGATTCAAACCCAAAATTTTTAGATAAAGATAGAAGATTATGTCATTTGAACTATATCTCGTTAGTACTTTAAATTCAGTTCTCATATAATCGTTATTGTCATTATGTATAAATTAAAATAGAGTAAAGTGACATATAAAATTCTAAAAATTTAGATTTTAGAAATATTAATTCTTAAAAGAAAAAAAAATCAATAAAATCTTTTACGATAGTAAATATGGACAAATTAGTTTAAATTAAGACTTTTTATTCTAATTATCGAAACTAATTTAAAAGTAGTGTGTCCACATCAGTTATCCTAAAAGTCTATATTAGTAGTTTTTTTTAAGATTAATTTATCCGATTATAAATCTTCGGAAAATTTATTTACCATTTTACTTATCAAAATATGAACTCATAATTGTTATACTCGTAAGATTCAGTATATGATGACCGACTTAATATTTAATTTGTTCATATTATACAAAATTACAAATGATAAACTAAATTATAGAGATCTAATTAATACCAACATGTTGTTAAATAATACTTTTTGGGTCACAAATAAGATTGAAGAAGGGTGGTGAGAAATTAAGCTTGTGGGAAAATGAATCTGTATATAGCAGTTATCTTTTGATATGAGGGGAGGGTGGACATTTCTCCATCAAACTCATCTACTAAACTTTATTGCATCAGCCACTGTACTTTATTGATTAATTACCTTATGATGAGGACCAAGTTATATGCAACTTGCAACTGAAAAGGGGTGAAAGCAAAAGTAACGACCATAGGCATAATAAGGCATGGAATTTTCAAGAAATTAATAAATAAAGTTGAAATTCTTCTCATGATGCATGAAATTGCATTTTCAAGCTTTTTATGCTGATCTACGGTTAAAAAGTCCGGTACCACACGAGGGCGACGGTCGCACTTTTTGTGCGCTAAGAAAAGCAATTAATTACTCAAAAACACTATCAAATCTCTGATTTACTTTAACACTTCTCCTTTTAAGTGATTTTTGGTAATTAAACTCATTTCTTCTGCTTGGCACATTATTTTCCATCAACTATTGTGTTAGATACACACTAAAATCAGACATGAGAATATAAAAATAAATTAAATTACATATATTTTATACATAAATATAGAATTGTTGGGTGACTGAAGTTAATTCAGCAAATTGAGCCATTCTATATTGATCATTTGAATTGAGATAAACACCTAGAACACCATAGGGATCATTAGAACCAGCTGTCAGAACTGATGCCGCAATGAAAAATCTACCATCACTACCAGAAATACGGACATTACCAACGGGAAGATACTCACGAACTAAAAAGAGTGGCAAATTTATATGATCGTGGTAATCACTTGCAACGTCTTGTATTTCTGTGGCCAAATTTTGTGAAATTTTTTGACGATTTTGTTTGTTCGTGGCTAACTTGAGATGAGTTCTCTCAATGACCACAGACTCAATGATTACCATGGCAAAATCGAACGATTTTCACTTTTAAATTCCGCGTTTAATTTGGTTTTGTCCTCCATCCCTCTCAAAATATTTTTATGCAGTTTTTACTCTTTCAAAATTTAAACCGTAACTTAAAGGTAAATTCGATTTATCATGTGCAGGCTTTTTCAATTCTTCAATTGTTGAATTCTTCTCCCTCCTTTTGAGTGCTGGCATAAAAAATTAATAAAGTATGCTAATGGTTTGATTTTAGATTTTGTTGATGATGTGCAATTTTCTCACTTAGTATGATCCTTGAATTTGGCCATATCTCTGAATCATGTATTTTTTTTACTTAGTATTAGCTATGCGCTGATTTGATTAATTTTTTCTTTTTGATTTAACTGTAGTTTTTTAACGTAGTTGTATTATTCATTACTTGTTACTAAATCAGATTGTAATGTAACAAAAAAACTAAATTATATACATATAATTTCAATATTTATATTTTAGTTGTTACATTTTTTGTGCGTGTTCTTTTTGGTCAAATGCAGTTTTAGTGTCCAATTTTACCGTATGCATTATTTAGAGACTTTGGTGATAGAATAAAATGATTCAATTAAAAATAAATGTTAAAATTATAAAAAAGAGTACTTATAAAAAGAGTACATATTTATCTTTGATAAAATAGTTCTAACTAATTTTAGAAAGTAAAAGATACTAACTATGATTTTATTGAAATAATAACTAATTTAATTATTCATTATTTAATTACTCACTCTTAATTTATCGCAACATTAATAAACAGAATTTTAACTTTTAAAATTTAGAATATTAGTTTTATAACTATATTTTATTAATTTAATTTAAAAAATAAATTAAAATTATTTTTATGGGAGTTCATTTTTTAATTATGTACAAAATTTTTTTTCTTCAATTTAAAGGTATCAAATTCTTAAGTTTTAAGTTTATTTATTTTAATTTTTACTGATGCCATTTTTTTTAAATTCAACGAGTAAAAATTTTAAATTCTAATTAATATGTGAAATTTTTGAATATAATTTAAAGTTGTAAATTTTACAATTTGATATTTTTTTATTAAAATTAAATTTTACTCTAAATTAAAAAGTTATAGTTAGTTCACTAAACAAAATTCAAATTAACATCTATAATAAGATGAATGAAATTTTGAGCGGCAATGTTAAGTGCAACTTTTATTAAGTAGCCCACTCACCCAGTCTTAACAATAACTTCCTTTCACTATTTCCAAAATCCCTATTTGTTAGCTCCTGCAATTGATTCAAGTTTGATAACATGCACTAAGATCAATTCAGCTAACCTTCAGAGCAATTCGCTCAAGACGTTCCTGTTTAGGTTCTAGGTACGATCACACCGGACCATGATTTGCAGTTCGAGTACCGTCAGTTTGAGTCGCCGAAGAAGCAAGCAAAATCGGTGGAATCAGAATTCTATCTGTAAACCCGAATCGCGAAGAAGATTTTCATGACATCATTTTATTTTTTATATTTCTTTTAGTCAACAATGAAAGTTAATTTTAGACTTTTTTTTTTTTTTATTTCAACATGCATTCTTTCTTTTGTTACTGGTTGTAGATAGATTCTAAATCACCAATTGGCATTTTGAAAGATGTTATGCAACTGACAATTGAAGGCCGCAAAAGCTGCAAATTACATCCGAAAAGTAAGTATTGTACCTTAATTTTTTATCATCTTCGAAGGAGTCAAATCATGACCTATTAATTTTTTAGCTTAATTCTTGATCTCTAATTTGATTAACAGATTTTATTGGAGTACACAAAGCAACTGGAGTATCGACAGGGTGTATAATTCAGTGGTGTATAATTTAGTGGCCGAAGTTATGTGTATTTTTTGCCGAAGTTATGTGTATTTTTTACTATTTACCTGGAAATATTTTTGCATGTGGATTGTCTGTGTAACAAGAAATGGAGAGCTTGATAAATTCATTATTTTTGATACTTTCAAGATTTGTATCATTTTAGCAAAGTTTGATATTTATTTTGTAATAGTTTTATTTGAATATTTTTTTAACATTAAATCCATTAATCTAGGATATTTGCTTTTCAATACTAAGTATTTGTTAATTTTATATTTTTATACTATGGATAATACGTATAGGAATGTGATTAATTTTTTAATATTATATGATGTAATTTTATATTAAAGAGCATTTTTATTATGATATTTTTTTTAATTTAACTTCTATCGTTAGCCACGGAAAAAAGTATGGCAAAAAAGCCTGGCCTGATCAATTTTGTCACAGGTAAATATTTTATTTTGCCACGGAAAAGAGTGTGTCTAAACGTGCTAAAGTTGTGGCTAACCAAATGTCTCCACGGGTGTTAAAACCGTGGCTATTGGAGTAAAAAGCGTGGCTAACTAAAAACGCGTCGCCCTCCCTAGCCACGGATGTTCATTTGTTGCAAAAGTATAATTGCCACAGTTTTTTTGGAGTTTAGCCACGGATTTTTCCGTGACTAAACCCCTTCTTTTTGGTAGTGAATAGTATTGTTGATTTTTTATTCTTCAATTTTGTTGAGTAGAATAATGTAATACAATAATAATGATGTTACTTTTTTGTTCGTATAATATCTTCTAATTTGACATGTTAAGGATTAATTTACTTCTGAACTTTACTTAAGATAAATTACTGTATACACAAAACGAAATTTAAAATCTCAACATTTATTTAAACTGATGAGTAAAACTGACTATTCCACCAATTCGAATAGATTAAAATGATGTTACTTATATGCATGAATTTGAATTTTTGATATTGCGGATATTATTATTGCTTCAACTCCCCAAAATTGCGCTCTACCTATGATTCCAAATTATTAGACCTTTTACTGTGTTGGCATGTCCTTAAAAATAATTAAGAAAGCGTTACTTCATTCACCCTCAGCATCTCTAATTCATCTCCATTTTTGCATCCTTCTGCTAAAGTAGTAGTCATGTCCTTTAAAGAGCATATCCCGTATTATATATCTATGTTCGAAAGTAGTGAACATTTTTTTATTATTTTTATTGAAATCAACTTTTAATTCCTTGGTTTAACAATGCTGTAAAAACCTTCAAAACTTATGTTAACTAAAAACGGATAAAATATGTGAAACGAACCAAACTTAAAGATTGTACAAAAATATGGCGACACTTTATTTTAGGAGAAAGAACATGATCCTCTGTTTAGAATTCAGGAGGATCCTTTGGTTTTGACGTTGTGGAAAGTTGGTTTTCCACATCAATGTTTGTAAGCTCCGCCGAACGGCCCAACGAACCTTGCTTTGTCAATTGTCAACACTCTTTACATTTTTGACTAGGTTTAATCTAAATTTGACCGTTTGTAAATGGATAAGATTATGACCCAGGTCATCAACTTTTCTAAAGGGTCTAACTTTTTTGAGTTGTGGGCTTATGGAATGAAACTCAATGGGCCTATATTCAAAAGCTAGATTTGCCACATCAACCTCGTTGACATAACAAGAGTTGAACTATGCAGCCCACACCATAATTACCCTAAACTTGAATATGATGCTGGTCAAATACCAAAATTCTAACCAACTTGAGTTGGTCGAGTAGTCAGTTCACTCGTTCGCTTATGTCAGAGATTTAAATCTCGTCTGTTGCATGCATCAATTTATTGGCCAGCGACAAACCTTTAAATAACAAATAATAAACTCATTCCTTTATATTTATAAAAATACTATTTACATATTAAAATTAATTTC
>NC_029789.2:4455856-4457873 GCF_000816755.2 Arachis ipaensis | reverse complement strand
TAATAGAGTTATTATATTTGTGTTAGACATCTTATTTATATACACCATAACAATCATCTTCCTATTAAATAACAAGCGTTATTTACACCACTTTTTCCAAATCTATATATACACCTCTTATTTTTAGATATAGAATCGAATATATAAAAAAATAAAAGCAATAATTATAAACTATTTCAAAAAAAAAAGTTATACTAAAATGTAATGCAAGTATCTAGATTATTATTTTTCCAAATTTGTTCCTCTTCTATTGACACACCACTAATTGCCGCTGTGGCCACCGGTGGCTGGAATAAACTCTCCATGGCTTATGTAATTAAATAAAATAAAAGCACTTCTGGCATCAATGCAACTTGCTGATTATTTACTAGTGATTCAGGTGCACGCAAATTAAATGGAGAAAACTTTGAAAATCTTATCCCCTGCCATCTGCACTTTACACGCCACGCATGTAAACGAATCAAAAAGAGACCAAGACGTTCATGATATATTAGGGTATAGTGTAATTATTATTATACACGAAAAACAAAAATTATATACAGAAACATGGCAGAGGTAGGAGTGTTCAAATCCAAATCGATCTAAATTAAACCGTTTATTCAATCCGATTCAAATGGAAAACCGATTAAAACCATACTAATTTGAATTTGATTAGATTTTATTTTTTGTAAACTACTGGATTGGATCGGATTTTAGATCTACTCTTCATAACCGATCCAATCCAATCCAAACCGCACAATGTGCTATAATATTATTTTTTTTTTGAAACAAAGGAAGCTCAACACATTAAAGTGGAGCAAATAAAAGAAAAAAGAAGACACATAACTAGCTACCAACAAATAAACCAACCCCTACCCCCCTAATATTCCAACAGCTCACAATCATTTAAATAAAGATTTGCTCACCTTATTTTTATTTTTTGGTCGACTCCTTCTCGCCTTTTCCTTTTGCTTCGCCAGTTTTCTCTTAGCTGCTATTTCTTCATTTTGTGCTTGTAAAATCGCCATAATATCTTCTTCATCATCGCATAAAACCGCTCCTGATTCCACAGCCAATGCCCAGGTTGCTTGATTCTCCTGGCGCTGCTCTTCCTGTGTCCCCTCGCCTTCTAAATGGCTAACTGTGCCCAGCCTAGCCCCTACTCCTGCCCCCTGGGCATTGCCACAGGCAGCCACCTCCGGGACGTCCCTCACTGCGTTTCCCTGTGCTCCCGAGGTACCATCCTTCCCCATTAGGCAGCTCAATCCCGCTTGGGATCCCTCATCGTGCAAGCCGGCCTCACTTATCCCATCCTGCGCCCCTTGCTCCTGCCGGTGGACTGCCGCCCTGATTCCCGTCCCCTCCTGCGCAACCCTTCCCCCATCAAGCTCAACTCCCACCCCATCGATCGGTCCTCCGCCCCCCCACCATCTCCTCTAGTTCCGGGTTCTTATCCACCGACGGATCCCCGAGTTTAAGCGGCAACTCTCTCGCCTCAGGATCCTTCTCCGCTGGTGAGCACCCCAGCCCTCGCAAACCTTCCATCGGCGCCGCTTCAAACAGCTCCCGTGGATCCCTCCGGATCCTCAGGCCGCCCGACCCGTCGTGGCCTCCAATGGAAAGAAAACCATACGCCGTTTCAGTTAGGAGGCCATCCTGGCCCAGCCCAACAACAGGCTCCTTCTCAATACTCATGTCCCTTACGGTCAGCCTCCCCCCTCCGTTCTTAGTTGGTGTTGGGCCAATTGAATGCGAGCCCATACTGTTACAATACTCCAACCGTGTCCCAGCTTGGTCCCAATACTCATGTTCAATTTGTTATACATTTTTCTATTATTCATGTATTATTATTATTTAATAAATATTTTATGTTCAAAATGTTATTTATTTATTTATTTTAACTAACCTATAATTTTATTTTTATTGTTATGTTATCGTTGGCTTTTTAAGATATTGTTAAGACTTGTTATGTTATTGTTGATTATTTAAAATTTGATATTGAGACTTGTTATATGTATTTAATTTTTTTTATTTAAAA
>NC_029789.2:4451257-4455790 GCF_000816755.2 Arachis ipaensis | reverse complement strand
CCCCCAACTTTTTTTAAAAATATTAATAGTAATAAATTATTAAATATAATTTAATTTTTTTAAAAAATTATCTAATATTTAATTTAATATAAATAAAAGTTTAATTTAATTTAAATATTAATAATTTTTAATATTTAAAAAATAAGTAATAATATTAAAAAATTTAAAAAATATTATTATTAATATTTTTTAATTAAATAAAATTTTTTAAATTCTATAAAATAGATTTTTTTTGTGAGCGTCTTTTTTTATTCATGTATTAATTCTCTCTGTTTCTAGGGGTGTCCGCGGATCGGATCGGATCGGATATGGCCGAAAATTCGATCCTATCCGCACAATTTCCATCGGATCGGATATGATATCCGCACTTTTTAGTGCCGGATTTGCGGATCGGATCGGATCGGATATCGGATATATCCGCATAATTAAACCTTCTCTTTTTAATCATATTTCTATGTAAAAGAATTCGATAAAAATATTTCTTTCATACTTTTAAACTTATTTATTCCTAAAATATTTTTAATCAAACTCTCTCTAAATAACAAAAATAAAATAGTACAATATATGAATAATAATTACTAACTAAAACATACAAACAAGTAAATACAATACCAAACATATATATATATATATTTATTTATTTATTTATTAATTATTATGGTGCGGATCTGCGGATCCGTGGATCCGCTACTATAATTGAGAGTCACCAAAAAATTACTATAACTGAGAAATCTTTTTCATCTATGAATATAGAAAGAATAACTCAGAAACAAAACAAAAGATGATTTTTTTTGTTAATTGTCGTTTAATTATATTGAAAATAAAATTGTTGAAAAATTTGACACAAATATCAATAAATTTTATGATACTAAGAATCGACCACTTCATTAGTAAAAAGTACATACATATTTTTTGTACTTTAAAATATATTATCTATCGGTATATTTTTGTAATATATTTTACATTATAAAATTTTTTGTATAATTTTTTAATATTATATATATTATTGACCCCATACTACTCGTGCTTAACTTGATTTCATAGTAACTAGAATTTAACTTACTATCGTCCATAATTATTTACTTAAATTTCAATCACTTACAAATTAGAAAGAACCAAAATCACCTATATCACTTACCAAATGTACTGAATTTCTAACACTACGAATTAATTTTATATATATGTCTACCAAGTACCAATTAACGTTTGAATTAATAAAATTAAAAGAGTACATAAAGAGTACGTAAAAATAAAGAACACTTTATTATGTATTTTTTGATTGGTTAAATTATGAAAGTAAAACTAAATATATATAAAGTATTATCTACGAAAAATAAAAACAAATATAAAATAAGAATGTAACATAAAAATAAGATAAGATAATAAAAGGGTAAAATTATAACTTTTTAGGTTCCGACAATTGGGCTTTGATCTTCAGCTTCGTCTTCGTCCTCCGAAGGTGGATCCTTTTCTCTGATGACTCTCAATTTCCTTCGCCATTTGGTGCATTCGACTGTTTTTAAAGCTTCCTTTTCATTTTTAAATACGAACTTTGAGATTTTTTAATCGGATGCTTTCTCCATTGTTTGGCCATCCAAACAAGACCAAGAAGATGCTTCTTACACATAGTATCATTCCTTTTAACAATTTTTCTTATAAAAAATTTTCGGTTGCGGAACTCCGTGAATAAACCGTAAAGATCAGTAGAGCGGTGAATTTCCGGTGGAAAAAAGTGACGATATGTGCAAGTTTCGTCCCATCTTGCGTGAGCTTTCACACAATGAGGGCACTGTCTTGTGAATATTTGAATTGAACGTGGAGAAAAACTTTCGAGAGAAAGTTTGTAAAGGAGAAATTGTATGGGTGCTCTGATAATTAAAATTGAAAGAGTACATAAAGAGTACGTAAAAATAAAGAATGCTTTATTATGTATTTTTTGATTGATTGAATTATGAAAGTAAAACTAAATATATATAGAATATTGTTTACGAAAAATAAAAGCGAAGATAAGATAAGAAGGTAACATAAAAATAAGATAAGATGATAAAAACTAAAATTGTAACTGAATTTATGTATTTTATTTGATTAAATTTGTGGACCGTGAGACTTTTTATTATTGTCATGGGTTAAAATAAAAGAATGGTTTAATATAAAGGATAAAATATATTGGTTGTCCTTAAAGTTTGACAAATGTTTCAAAAATATCCCTAAATTTTATTTTGTTTCAATTTTGTTCCAAAAATTTTCGATTTACATCAAATATACCCCTAACGGTTAATTTTTCAAAAAATTTAAGACTGATTCAACAACAATTTCATAAGAACAACCTCTTAACACAAGCAAATTAAGCATAATTTTCATGAATTATTATTAGACTAGTCTTAAATTTTTTGAAAATTTAGCCGTTGAAGGTATATTTGATACAAATAAAATTTTTTTGGACAAAATTAAAACAAAATAAAACTTAAAAATATTTTTAAAATTTTTATCAAATTTTAAAAACAAAAAATATACTTTACCCTAATATAAGTTAAAACAAATAATTAGACGTCCATTAATATAAACCTTTTCCTAAAATATAGCATCCCGGTCATACAAGATATGGTTAGGTGCTAAAGTATGATTACCAGATAATTTGACCACCTAGATAATAGTTTATTATATACTATATTGTATGGTCTCATTAAATATATATAATTATATAGTGTTAGTGTTAGGTTACTCCTGTCACGATCATTATCCACACATTTTTCGATTTAACCACGTCAGGAATAATTGGCGCTTTGTGCACATCAACCTCACGTGTTAATTGACCACTTTAGGGAACAATCTGCGTGTAAAAATTTAGCCGACAATTAAAAAGAGGTCAAGGTTTGGTTTTGTAAGTTGAAAATCATTCCAGACACAAACCTTAAAATCTACAAGCACCCATAGCTAGCTAGCTCTTTTTATTTATTTGAAGGTAGAAAAAAATGGTCATAATTTAACATGTTTAATTAAATTATTTTATATAATATATATGATATGTACGGGGATATATGTAGCATTATCTGATCCATACATAGAAATCATCAACTCCACGTTCGCATAAATTGACATAGTACGTAGTCCACAGTGGCTACTAAATTGAAGGAACTGATGAATCTTCTAAATTGGTCGTTAAAGTGTATCTTTACGATAAAAGATGGGTTGAGTTGAACCACTTGAAATTGAATTTCCAAAACTATATGTATTTAAGTTGCATTCATGCACACAAATTAAATAATAGTACTTAGTCATCCATGTTGTGTGAAGGGTTCAATCGTTTAATTTTGTGACATTTAGATGTAAATTGCAGACATAAACATGTGAAGTCGTTGACCTTTAAACACAATCACTTGTCTTCTCCAATGTCCACGTACATATGGTTCTTCATCAGACAGAAAGAGACTATTGGAGATTTTGGGGTTCATGGGTTAAGTGTCAATTAGATATGTTGATTGGGAAATTTTAGCAAAGAGCCAATCTTCATCGTGCATGTGCCCAGTCATCTTTTTTTGTTCTTTTAATATAGATATTGCTTATTATTATCAAGTTTAATTTTGATGCATTAAAAATGTAAAATAATTATACTATTAAATGATAATTTACACAGTAAATATAAAAAGTAGTTATTTTTGTTACTATCACATAATACAATTTTATATGCATAAAAATTAAATTTAGAAATTTTATTGAGACATGTATATGTCTCTCCCTCAAGTGTGCATATAAATCAGACCGAGAGAACATAAGATGAGAAGACACCACATCCAACTCAAAACCTTAAGGTATCAAGTTAATGGGTCTCTCATCTTATAAACTCCTCACTCTTCTTTGCTTTCTTTGATGTGGGACTAACTTCAACACTCCTCAGTCCTCACCACAATACATATAAATAACATAAAATAAAATGTAATTACAATTTTTTTTATTAATTTCAAACCATACTGAATTAATTCCATAAAGTATAAAAATACTACTATTCATTACAATTGAAGAACTTTATCAAATATAAGTAGAATTAACTTGTAGGAAAAAAGAAAAAACACAATATTCGGTTTGTTGGGTAGATTACATTGAAGATAGATCTTGCTTCCATTGATAAAGTTAGTTACATCCAATTATTTATGCGTGGACGAAAATGAAAGGATATTGCTTTGTCTAATTACTGCACAGTACACCTAAGGATCATGCACCACAAAAATCAGAAAGTAATAACAGAAGCAATGGATCTTATGCAAATACTATTTAGAAGGCCCAATGATATGCCCTGTTATTTGTTATTACATCTACATGTCGGGCGCAAATATTAATAATTTGATTTGGATATATCACCCAAAATTCACAAGAGTCAAACACAATGAAATTCACAAGTGCCTGTGATTTTTTATTTTGGACGAGTGACATTAAACTTGATGAGAAAACTAATTAGGTTACTCTAGTATGTATTTGAATGTATGTTATTTAAAAATTTATTAGTAATAAATTATTATATATATAAAATGTGATTTA
>NC_029789.2:4444119-4451247 GCF_000816755.2 Arachis ipaensis | reverse complement strand
GGAGATTATTTTGATAAAGACACTAAATATATCTTTTTTTAAAGAAGTTTACATGTGTCATGATATTATTAGACATCTTTATTTATCGGTTAATAATTTATTTTTTAATAAATCTGAACAAAATCGATTTATTATAACAACAATAATAAACCTAATTGTCTGCATTATAATTATTAGATCCAATTTAATCCAATCAATTTACACAATCTGAATTGAATCATATTTAAAATTTTTGTTATAAAAAACAAATATACCCTGACATTTTGTTTGACGAACATTTAAAAAAAAAGACCTGAATTGGTTTATATAAATCGAACGGGTCGAACCAACTTTAAAGTATTTGATTTAGAAACAGATTTTATTAACTGATTTTTAATAAACAACTAATTACAGAATAATACATTAGTAACTTAAAAAAAAATCAGTTTGAACATTTTTATAAGAATATCTCTTTATTTAAATAGATGAATGAGTTGACTACACTACTAATACAAATTAAAAACCCAATTTGGTTAGAACTTAGAAGTGTTTCTTTTTTCTTCTCCAATGTTAAAAGGTTGAGTTACACATACTTAACCCAATCCAAATTTGTAAGGGATTTTAGCACAAAAGAAATGAAACCGGTGATAGTTGTCGGTACCATATCCTATTTGAGTTGGTTGGTAAGCACAGTGTCTTTTGTTAACACGTGGACAAAATTCATACCCGACACCTCACCAATCAACCTCCCACTGCTTCTCATCCATTTATTTTTCTCCAGCAATGCATCTCTCCTTTTCATTTTTTATTTTTGGTCCAACTATTTTTTCGTGTTCGCTTATATTTAAAAAAAAAAAAACAATAATGAGCAAACACATATATTGAACCGAAAGAGCTAAAAAGGAAACCAATACGTTTATACTTTTGACAAGAAGAACAAGTTAAATAAAAAATGTTGGTGCCATTTAATTTTGTTTTTTCCTTTCTCCCTCTGTCTTAACCATTGTGTGTTGATGTAAAATATGATAGTTGAGTAATTTTAATTATCCAAATAGAGAGAATGTCTAATTTGATCATTGAAATTCTTATCGTTTATAATTAAAATAGTACATAACTTTTCAAAATAATCAAATTAGTTCATGAATTTATAAATTATAAATTTTTGTTACTTGGTATTTATTCTATTAGTTAAAATTTGTTAATATAAGCTATTATTTCTCTTTGTATAGAAAGTTGTTAGTAGTAGGTTTGATTGCACATGCTGAGCTGTATAGTTAGTTAGAGTAGTTATAGCATTCTGTTAGAAATAGTGTTTGTATAAATAGCAGATTATAGCTTTGTATTCTTTGAGTCTCATTATTATACAAGTTCAATTATCAATTCCTTCTTGACTTCTCTGTTTTTTGTTCTTCTCCATACTCACATGCAAATTTAACATGATGCGGTGAGCGTGGATGGAGGAACGTTGAGATCTTGATTGAAGGATGAGGAACTTGCTCTCTAATTCACAATTTGTTGACGTGATTAAGAGAAGGATGATGAGTCCAGCTTCACGGTTGAAGCGCTCGTTCGCTGTTTTTGGTTCGTGAATTTTTTTTTCTCTTTTCCTTCGTTTGATTTGAACTCACGCAATTTCTTCTCATTTTTCTTCATACCTATTTGAAATCTCAGCATCCGCTCTTCTTCTTCATCTATTTCTTTTCTTCTTCTTTCTTGAACTCACACCGTAGAGTTTGATGAGAGCTTTGTTATCTAACTGTCTTCCCGTTAAGGAGAGATAACGAGTTTCCAATCAACGAGATCAAGAGAGAAAAATTACAACCGCTTCTGGTATCTTCACAGCAATGGAAGGAAAATCAGATTCAAGTGAAGGATCTACAGGAGGTGGTCCTATGATGGACATGCAGCAATTCACAGCGTTCTTCAGTCAAGTGGCACAGATCCAAAGCCATATCAACAAGACAAATCCGAATTAAGATCTCTCAAGCCCTTATTACATACTTCCTTCTGAAAATCCAGGTATACCTATTACCAATGTAATCCTTACTGGTTCAAATTACAGTGCGTGGAGCAAAGCTATGACTAATGCTCTTACATCCAAAAATAAAATTGAATTTATTGATGGCACTATCCTGAAATCTGAGAAAACTGATTCTAATTTCAAGGCATGGCAACGATGCAATACCTATGTAGTTGCTTGGATTAATCTTTTCCTTAGTCCAGAAATCTATCAGAGTGTTCTTTGGAACAACATAAGTTACGAATTATGGAATGACCTTAAGCATCACTACTATCAGGGTGATAGGTTTCGAGTAGCTGAATTGAATGAGGAGATTTATGCATTAAAACAAGGAGATTTGTCTGTTACAGCTTATTTTGCCAAACTGAAAAATCTCTGTGAAGAGATTGATGATTTTAGAAGTATACCTGGTTGCAATTGTGTTAAATGTGAATGTGGCTTAGGCATTGTTAGGCAACACAGGGAAGAGGACAGAGTCACCAAATTTTTGCGTGGTCTTGGAGAGCAATATTCCACTGTTAAGTCACAGGTTATGTTAATGGATAATTTGCCTAGTGTGAATAGAATTCTGTCAATGATCACTCAGCAAGAAAGGCAGCTGTTCAACTTTGATAATGCTTTAGATGCTAAGATTCTGGCAGCCTCTTCTCAGCCTGACAACAAAGGTAGAAATCCATTTAAAAAGGGACAAAATCGCATCAAATTGTAGTGCACTCATTGTGGAAAATCAGGATACATTGTGGATAACTGCTATAAGAAGCATGGTTATCCACCTAACTTCAAACCCCGGTTTGAGAAAAAGTCTCCTGTCCTCAATTGTATAACTGCAGCAGACAATCCTGAAGATGAAAATGATGACTTCAGTGTTTCACAATTGGTTAGAGGTGAACCAACCATTAATGAATTCACTCCAGAGTAACGAGAAGCTTTTTTAGCCCTGCTCAGCAAACAAGATGTGCCTCATTCTCATAGTATCAACCAGATTTCAGCCAAAGCAAATCCTTCTCCTTATACAGGTAGAATGGTAAAAATTTTACAATTTGATTCTCATTTCAAAGCTCTAAATATTTCAATCAATAAACACAAGCCATGGGTACTTGACACTGTAGCTACTGACCATGTATCATATACCCTGGCAGATTTTCAAAATTACTTCAAAGTTGATCCAATTATTGTCAAATTACCTATTGGAGCACTCACTACTAGCTGCATCATGGGTACCATTATGTTTTCTGACAATCTTTTTCTCGCTAATGCATTGTTTATTCCCACTTTTATCTTCAAACTCATATCAGTTTCGAAACTTACTGCATCTTTACATTGCAAAATGAGTTTTACTGACAAGACTTGTGAGATACAGGATCTGCACACTTTGAAGATGATTGGTGCAGCTAGCAATGTTGATGGTTTGTACATTCTGCACAAAGAAGTCAAAGCTCTCCCTCACATCACAGCAACTTCTCGTAGCCAATTTTCTCAGTCTTTATGGCATGTTAGATTAGCGCATCCATCTCATGATAGGCTTGTTGCATTGCAAAAGAATTTTGAGTTTATTGATTGTACAAAACATACAGAACCGTGTCATTCTTGCCATCTTGACAAACAAAAGCGATTACCCTTTTTTGTTAGTTCTAATACTGCAGCTAATGTACTTGACCTCATTCATCTTGATATTTGGGGACCTGTTTCTGTTCCCTCATTTACTGGGAAGCGTTATTTTCTTACTATAGTGGATGATTGTTCTCGATTTACTTGGATTTTGTTCATGAAAACTAAAGCTGAGGCTTCTTCATTGGTTAAAGATTTTGTCATTTTTGCTAAAACCCAATTTGATGCAGTGGTTAAAACAATTCGCACAGATAATGGGCCTGAGTTTTTAATGCCTGCTTTCTACAGCTCTAATGGCATATCTCACCAAAGAACTTGTGTGGAAACTCCACAGCAGAATGGCATTGTTGAGCGCAAGCATCAACACATTCTTGCTATGGCTAGAACTCTCTTGTTTCATGCTCATTTACCAAAATCTTTTTGGAATTACAGTGTTGGACATGCGGTCTATTTAATTAATCGACTGCCAACACTCTTTTTGCAAAACAAGTCTCCATATCAAGTTCTTTATAAGACTTTGCCAAATCTTTTCCTTCTCAGAGTCTTTGGTTGTTTAGCATATGCTGGCAGCCTTGCACGACAACGAGGCAAGCTGGATCTAAGAGCAAGAAAGTGTTTACATCTTGGATTCAGGGAGGGCACAAAGGGATATCTGCTCTTTGACTTGCAAACTCGAGAGATTTTCTTATCTCGGGATGTCCAATTTTATGAGAATTGTTTTTCTTACTGTCATTCTACTAATGCCAACAATGACAAAATTTCAGCTTCCTCTCATTCATCTCATGTTGCATCTCATCCCTTTGATTATGAATTTTTGGAAGGGAGTCAGATACAAGTTTTAAACACTGATGATGCAGCCACTCAACCAAGCTTGCATCACCCAAATCTCAGCCAGCAGGAAGATAATGCTTCCTCTGAATTAAATGAAACTGATGAAATTCTCCTCTATCTTGAAATTCATGATCATTTGAAAACCACATCTGCATCACATGAAAGATTTTCAACTCATAATTCTGCTGCTCTACCTGAATCCTCCATTATGCCTGAAGTTGCTAATGTAAGGAGATCAACTAGGCAAACTAAATCACCTGCATACTTGCAGGACTATGAGTGTCAAACCATCAACACTGTTTCACCCTCATCGCAGCTTACTACTCAAAGGTATCCCCTCTCTAATGTCTTGTCTTATACTAGGTTTTTCCTCATGTATTTTGCATTTTCTGTTGCTATTCAAAATTTAGAGCCTAAAACCTATGAGGATGCAATCACTCAAACTTGTTGGCAAAAGGCAATAAGAGCTGAACTGACTGCCTTGGAAGAAAACAAAACATGAAAGCTAACTTCTTTACCAATTGGAAAGAGAACAATTGGATGTAAATGGATCTTTCGTACCAAATACCACCCAAATGGTACAGTAGAGAGGCACAATGCAAGACTTGTTGCCAAGAATTCACACAAGTGGCTGGTGTTGACTATCGAGATACCTTCAGTCCTGTAGTAAAGCTAGGGACTTTGAGAGTGGTACTTGCTGTTGCAGCAGTAAAAGGGTGGCACCTTAAACAAATTGATGTCAACACAACATGTTTACATGGTGAACTTGATGAGGAGGTCTATATGAAGGTGCCTCCAGGTTTAGAAGCCTCGCCTGGTCAAGTTTGCAAGCTTGAAAAGTCCTTGTATGATTGAAACAAGCGAGTAGGCAATGAAATTGCAAGCTCAAATCTGTTTTACTCGAGCTAAAATTCACTCAATGTAAATAAGATTACAACCTCTTCACCAAGACTACTTCACTTGGATTCACAGCAATTCTCGTGTATGTCGATGATTTAGTATTGGCAGGTGATGATCTAAATGAAACTAACTTAGTTAAAGATGTTCTTAATGAGAGATTTCGGATCAAAGACATGGGAGACTTGAAGTACTTCCTTGGTATAGAAGTGGCAAGATCCAAGACAGGAATTGCTTTGTACCAGAGAAAATATGTTCTTGATTTACTCAAAGAAACAGGATTTGAAGGGTGCAAACCTGCCACTACTCCCATTGATTATGGAGCAAAGCTCAGTAAAACTGCTGGAAAATTGCTCACGATTCTAGTCAGTATAGAAGAATTGTGGGTAAGCTCTTATGTCTAGCAAATACTAGGCCTGATATAAGTTATGCCATTGGGAAGCTAAGCCAGTTTTTGGACTGCGCCACTGTTGAGCATTTGAAGGCGGCACATAGAGTGCTGTGTTATGTAAAAGGTTTCCCTGCTGCAGGCCTCTTCTTCTCTGCAGAATCTGATTTGTAACTTACTGGTTTCTCTGACTCTGACTGGGCTGGTTGTGTTGACTCTCGAAAATCCATCTCGGCATACTGTTTTTATTTGGGACCATCATTGGTTACTTGGAAGAGTAAGAAACAGCTTACAGTTGCAGCCTCCTCCTCAAAAGCAGAGTATAGAGCTTTAGCTCTGGCCACCAGAGAAGCCCAATGGCTGAGCTATGTTCTTCAAGATCTTAGTGTTCCAATCACAAAGCCTATTAATTTATATTGTGATAGCAATTCAGCTATTTACATTTCAACCTGTGTTTCATGAACGTACCAAGCATATCGAAGTTGATTGCCATATAGTCCTTGACAAATTGCAAGAAAAATTGATTCATCTTCTTCCCATTTCCACCAATAATAAGCTGCCGATATTCTCAGTAAACCTCTTGCTCCTGGGCCTTTCAATGCAGGTTATTCTAAGTTTGGATTGTTGGATCTCTTTTCTCCCAATGTTCCAAGCTTACGGGAGGGTGTTACTTGATATTTATTCTATTAGTTAGAATTTGTTAATATAAGCTATTATTTCTCTTTGTATAGAAAATTGTTAGTAGTAGATTTGATTGCACATGCTGAGCTGTATAGTTAGTTAGAGCAGCTATAACATTCTGTTAGAAGTAGTATTTGTATAAATAGCAGATTATAGCTTTGTATTTTGAATTTCATCATTATACAAGTTCAATTCTCAATTCCTTCTTGGCTTCTTTAGTTCTTCTCCATACTCACATGCAAATTTAACAATTTTCATTTATTCCTAATTTAACTATCGCTGACATAAAATATTATAGGGCCAACATGACATTTTCAATAATGAGGTAACGTGACTAAACTTAAAGTATGATCAAATAAGTGTGCTAAATTGGTTAAATGAACACATTTTAGTATCTACACAAATAAAATACCAATTAACTAAAACGAATTAAGTTAACAAATTTAGATATCTATTTAATCATATTAAAATCTTAGTTACATCTTTTAATTATTAGAGATGTCATGCCCGATATTTTAGCGTTCTATCTTAGCATTGTGTTAACCGTAGTTAAATTAGGGATGAATGAAAATTTATGATTTATAATTTATAATTTTAAGGAACCAATTTAAACATTTTCAAAAATAAAAGACGATTTTTATTAAGCGCTAAAAATTTTAAAGGCCAAACTATGAACATTACCTTAATCCAAATGATATAATTCGATGTTGTTAGTGGTAATTGA
>NC_029789.2:4443008-4443900 GCF_000816755.2 Arachis ipaensis | reverse complement strand
CTACCAATTGACTGGTAATGGCGGTAAAAAGCTTAAACACGGTACAAATCCAAATTTGGCATCGTTAACGGTTAACAGATAAACTGAAATTACACAGAAGAGAATGAATAGCTAAAGGGGCAGATGTTTTAAGTTTTAACCGACATTTACACTTGCTTATTCAATGAAAATAATTTGGAAGGTAAAGCCGAAACTTGCCTCAACACTTTTTCCTGTGTCACCGAGCACCAACTAATAAGGCGGTTGGATTATCCCTTGAGCCTTATAAATAACGATGCACCCACTTCCTCTCAGATTCCCCTTCCCACTCTGTTTTTTTCTCCCCAGAAACAGAGTGATCATAATCAACAATGGCTCTGTTCTCATACCACCGACATTCTTCTCAGCCCTTCTTCACTTTCTTCCTTTTCCTCCTCCTCGAAGGTAAAGCTCTATTATTTTTTGGATCACAATACCTGGGTCATTCTTCAATTTAGCTGAAGAATGAAGAAACTAACTCAGTCGGGATTGCTCTGTTTTTCCGTTTTGTGCAGGGGTTTCAGGTGCAACATTCACGTTCGTAAACAAGTGCGATCACACAGTATGGCCAGGCATATTGGGCAAACCAGATATCGGAAGCACGGGTTTCGAGCTCTCAAAGGGTTCCACAAAGACTTTCCAAGCTCCTACGGGCTGGTCGGGCAGATTCTGGGGCAGAACCGACTGCAAATTCGACGATCAAGGCAAAGGAACATGCGCCACCGCCGACTGCGGCTCCGGCGAGATCAACTGCAACGGAGGCGGAGCCTCTCCTCCGGCCACCCTCGCCGAGTTCACTCTCGGCACCGGTTCCATGGACTACTACGACGTCAGCCTCGTCGACGGCTACAATCTCCCCATGATGGTGGAGGCC
>NC_029789.2:4441219-4442925 GCF_000816755.2 Arachis ipaensis | reverse complement strand
GCTCCGGCTCGTGCGGCGCCACGGGATGCGGCGCTGACTTAAACAAGCGGTGCCCGTCGGAGCTTCGAGTGGAGGGCGGTGACGCGTGCCGCAGCGCGTGTGATGCATTCAAGAAACCGGAGTATTGCTGCGACGGAGAATTCGGAAACCCTAACACGTGTAAGCCATCTGTGTACTCTGAAATGTTCAAGAGTGCATGCCCCAAATCTTATAGCTATGCTTATGATGATGCCACCAGCACTTTCACTTGCTCCGATGCTGATTACACCGTCACTTTTTGTCCCTCTTCTCCGAGGTAAACAAATCATTTCATTTTTTAAATAAATTTAATTTTAATACACTGTCAATTTAGTTTAAGGAGAATGTTAAGGGGCTAACAACTTTGTAATTTGTAGCCATCAAATAGTCATCAATGATGATTTTAATGGTGTGAGACGAGTGTGAAATTTCATCCAATAACTCACTTTTCTTTGCTAGTTACATGTTGGTCAGAATTTAACAAAGTTACTGATTCCTAGACTTTTTCTTAGTTTAATATGTACATGTATTTTTTTGTACGTAGTCTAAAATCTTCGACGGATTCATCCCCTAAGGCAGCGGCTTCAGATTCGGGTTCGGATTTAGGGTCGGGGTCAGGTTCGTCGGTGGAGCAGTCGGCACTAGGTTCCACATCATGGCTAGCTGATATGGCTACGGCCACCGGGTCGGCATCCACAAGAAGCAAGCCTTTTCGGGGATCAATTTTGGTGGCGGTTGCTTTCTTTCTTTCTCTTTTGATAGCTTAGTATATTCGTGACACTCTTCAAAGTGACATCTTGCATCCTTATCTTCCTTTTTGGAGAAAATGGGATTAGTGGCATCATATATGATTGATGAATTGAATTACTATGTAAAGTATAAAAGAATTTCAATCATTAATTTGTTGCGGAATTGTTACTTAATTAGTGTTATTTGAAATACTAATCATTCTTTAATTGTGAGCCTTTGGAAATGGAAGGTAGGGTTGGGTTGGGGAACCAAGGACATTCCCTCGATTAAAATGTGATCGCCAATGCTTGTCTTAGAAATTAATGTTTACTCCATTTAGTGGGTTTTGAGGCCCATCACCTTTATGATAGGAAATTTCAAAGAAAAATGGCAAGTACAATTTTTTTTTGGTGACTGGCAAGTACAATTATTTATTAACACACTAAATTAAGGGATTTAATTAGGACATGTTTTAATAAGGGTGTGAAGTTATTGAATTTTTTTATGTATTCCATGTATTAGAAATATAAAAGGTTTCTTTAAAATATTTTTTAATACTTTTTTATAAGGCTTTTAACTATTACCTTTAGCAAGGTTCTAATTTTAAGAGAAACGCAATTTAATGATGTAAAGTTGAAGTTTAGTAATTTTTACATACGTATACCAGGTATGTTTTTATGTAACAAAATATTGCTAAATATGAAAATTTTGTCTAAAAAATTGCAAGAATATAACGTGTTTTTAGATGTACCTAAAACAAGTTCTATGATTTGGGCTTGAAAATAAAGAGGTTAGAAATGGAGACATGGGTATTGCAGATATCTTTTTGTCAATGGTGAGAGTATTTGAAAGAGATAAAAAACTATATTTCACAGAAAAGATATAAACATATATATTGTGTTTAAAAATATTAAATTAATATATTTTTTGTCTTTTTTGTCAGAAAAAATAAAAAATAC
>NC_029789.2:4433889-4441190 GCF_000816755.2 Arachis ipaensis | reverse complement strand
TATTATTTATTTTTTTATATTTAGTTTATCACTAAACAAAATATAAAAATATTAATTTTTTATATTTTTATTTTTGTGTCTTATTCTTATTATCTTATTTTATTATATCAGTGTAACCAAACGCAGTTTAAAAGATAACGAAGGTTGTTTATTTGGTTATTACATGTGACTATGGTGAAATATAATAATATGTGAAATAATATGGCAGCATCGTTATGAGTAGAAAATTGTGACAGAATTCTATATATGTGATCTAATTTATTAACATAGAAATTAATATGTGTGGTATTATTAATTGAGTTAAACCTCAAAATGGTCTTTGAGATTGGCGTTTTGCACTAAAATCGTCCCTGAGATTCCAATTGCACCAATTACGTCCCTGAGATTGAAAAAAATGCACCATAGTAGTCCTTGACCCGTTTTCCATTAACGACGTGATGACATGGCATGATGACGTGGACTGTAAGTGACACGTGTCACTTCATGATTTGGCCACGTGTAATGGTAGGGTGACGTGGTGACCAGTGACACGTGGCATGCTAACGTGGATAGTTGTGCCACGTGTCAAAATGTTATTTTGGCCACGTGTCCGGTTGTGCCACGTGTCGCAACAGTATTCGTCCACGTGTCATCCATTATGTCATCGTTGTATATGCACCAAATTAGTCCCTCACTTTGCATTAAGTGACTCATTTTAGTCCCTGAAATTGAATGTCGTGCACCAAACTAGTCCCTTCACCAATTTTTTCTCATTTTTTCTATAAATTCAAAATTCTCCCATATTTTTGAATACATTAATTTCAATTCTATTTTTTCACACGTTCTTCAAATAAAAGTGTTTTTATAAAATATTTTTTCTCTTGCGAATACCCTAATCGCCGACTTGGAGTTGACGTGAAGGCTTTTCAAGCACCTTCACTACTATCTCCGACCTCTTTTAGTACTTTTATAAAATATTTTTTTTCTTGCGGATACCTCTAATAGCCGCCATCTTGAAGTTGACGTGAAGGCATTTCAAGCTTCCCTCATTACCATCTCCGACCTCTTTCGTCTAGACTGCAGAGGTCAAAGGTGGTAGTGAGGGTGGTTGAAGTGCCTTCAATCTAGCTCATTTATACATAACGAAAACGTGTATTTCATAAGAAAAAATATTTATTTTAATTATTAATTTCTTGTTAAAAATACATGTTTTTTTATGAAAAAAATATATCTAATCAATCATATAATTATTTTTTTATAATAACATACTTATATATTACAAAATTTACCAATGTTAAATTATTAAAAAAATTATATAATTAAAACTAAAATCTTAAAATTTTTTATAAAAGCACTTGTATTTAAACGATATATGAAAAAATAGAATTGAAATTAGTGTATCCAAGATATTAAAATTTTAAATTTAAAAAAATGAGAAAAAATTAGTGAAGGGACTAGTTTGGTGCACGACATTCAATTTCAGGGACTAAAATGAGTCACTTAATGCAAAGTGAGGGACTAATTTGGTGCATATACAACGTTGGCATAATGGATGACACGTGGACGAATATTGTTGCGACACGTGGCACAACAGGACACGTAGCCAAATAACATTGTGACACGTGGCACAACTATCCACGTCAGTATGCCACGTGTCACTGGTCACCACATCATCCTACCATTACACGTGGTCAAATCATGAAGTGACACGTGTCACTTATAGTCCACGTCATCACGTCATTAATGGAAAATGGGCCAGGGACTACTATGGTGCATTTTTTTCAATCTCAAAGACATAATCAGTGCAATTGGAATCTCAGGGACGATTTTAGTGCAAAACGCCAATCTCAAAGACCATTTTGGGGTTTAACTCTATGAAGTATCTATTCTTTTTTAGTTAATTTGATTGACAGTTACGTTAATTGATTCTATACTAAAAAAATAACTAGTAATAAATATTTGTATTTGTAGTTCCGATTATAAAAAAATATTAGTTCCAGTTCAATTAGTGGTGCAAGAATTAAAAATTTTAAAGTTAAATCAAGAATGAACGGTGTAATGTAATTACTAACAAGAAGACATAATAAGAAACTGTTAAACTCAATTATGTGAAGCTGGCAGAAATGTAGAAGATATTTATGGAGATGGTAGATATTTCTGGGGATCTAATTAAATGGTGGTATGGGATATATATCAAGATTGGTTCCATCATCCGCAAAAAAAGTGATCATTTAATTGGTGGAGAAGGATTTGATATCATAAATGGACAATTGCATACAAACAGCTACATATATAGAAGAATGTATTTAATTTATTTATTATACGTATTTTTCGAAGGCCTTTTCATGAAATGTCATCATGATATGATGATGAAGAAAGAAAGAAACAACCACACCGAGAATTCTTTAGGGACCAAGCAAATATTATAAAGCAAGAATGTCCACGAAAAAGGTGAAAAAGTGTGACATCGAGTTAACTAAGAGCTAGCTTAATTATAATTAAAATTCACTATTCGAGACGTAAAATAAACTTGAAAAAATAATTATGGTAATAATAAGAGTTAAACTCTAAAATAGTCCTTGAAATTCACGAAATGTATCGATTTGGTCTTTGATTTTCCAATTATACTATTTATGTCCTTGAGATTGGAAAAAATGCACCTATTTGGTCCCTTTCCATTTTTCCGTCCAGACTACTTCTCGGCAGCAGTGATGTGGCAATAGATTGTCATGTTAGAGTGTCAATTGAAAGTATTTAACCCAATGTGGTCTCTAAACTCCTTTTTAACCCTAATCGCAAAACTACTTCTTCTTCTTCTTCTTTCCTGTTTGTTTTCTTCCCTGTTCGTTTTCACTCACTGCATAGGTACAAAAATTATTTGATTCGACCTTGTTTCTCTTCTGGTTCATCACCAATCTTCGGTTACCTACCAAAAACAAACTTCAATTTTCAAGTCCTCATGAATTCTGAGCCATCTGGGTATTCTTACTTCCTTGAAAAAGCTAAAGTAATCTTTTTTCTTCTTTTTTGTTGCTTCAATCCCAAATTCTTCAATGGCACAAGTTGTTGAGGAAAGAGAGAACAGCAGAACTCGCATGAGTGATTTCCCAAGAGATCTGCTAAAAAGGTTCATGTCCGTGAACCATCATCACCATCATGAGCTACAACAACATCGCTATGGTGATGGAGATGTAAAATAAGAGATTGAGCTGAGTTTTGGTCTTTCAATGAACAGTCGTTTTGATGTGGACCCAACAGCGAAGAAGATCAAGAAAACAACATTAATACCCAAATTCTCATTCTCAAAGCTCCCTCATCAGAGATGAAGATAATAACAACAGCAATAATAATAATTAAGATATTGGGGGGTTACTCTAATAACATGCCAATACCTTGCACGACAAATCTGATAAGAACATGTTCCCTTCCAACGGAGATAGAGGAGGAGTGGAGGAATAGGAAGGAGTTGCAGACGCTGAGGAGGTTGAAAACAAGAAGAAAGCGCTCTGAAAATCAGCAGAGGAACATGAAGGCCATGAGGGAAAAGAGTAATCGTTCTTCTTCTTCTTTCTTTGAAGATATTGCTGCTTTAAATGAATTTAGTAGTTTGAAAAGAACGGCATCGTTGAGTATTAGGGTGGTAATCCATTGCCACACATCACTACCGTCGGGAAGTAGTTTAGATGGAAAAACGGGAAGAGACCAAATAGGTGCATTTTTTCCAATCTCAAAAACATAAATAGTGCAATTGAAAAATCAGGGATCAAATCAATGCATTTCGTAAATCTCAAAAACTACTTTGAGGTTTAACTCGTAATAATAACAATGAATTAAATTACGTCATGTAATTATTATGATTCGGTTGTACGTATCAATTGTTATATTATATTGTAATGTTATAAATTACATACTTCTTGCTTGCAGTTAGTAAAAAATATTAAAATAATAGATTTAATTCAACTAATAAATTATTGATCAAATTGTCAATTTTAAATTTAATAAAATATTATATAAATTAAATTTTATTTTATTTAACTATATAATATATGTAAAACGTGTGAGATAATAACTCAACTTAGATCAATGGCTGCCTTGCTTGATGTAATTAAGGTTTGTCACATTGAGGTCACAAGTTTGAACTGCACATTTGGAATTATTTTCTAATACAAGTTTCAAGTAAATGAATCAGTTCGGATTATGGGTCACCAAACTGGTAAAATTAAACAAAAAATAAAAAATAATACAATATCAAATAATATTATTATATTATATAAGTACCGAGACGAATTTTTTATAAGTCCGCTTTGTTCAAGATTTTGTCCAGCCAAAATTTTATCCTGTACCAGGTCGAATATTTATCAGTTCCAATTGGATAGGGGTGAATCAAATATCCGCGAATTTAAGTGGTGTTGTCATTCCTAATTCGAATTAATAAAATCGGCTGGTTCACCGAGTTTTAATAAAAATCAATTAGTTGCATCGGGTATAAGTAGTTTTAATATAGGTATGGTCTGGTTTGACCCAATCAAATATTTGGATGACATGATTATTTTCTAATAAGTTTCAACAAGTGATGAACCAATTCGAAGTTAATAAAACTGATGAGATCACTGTGTATTAATTAAAATTGTTTAGACTATACCAAATCAAAATAGTTTTAATTAGTGTTTTTGTTCATAATAATATTACGAGAATATAAATCTTTTAAAATTATATTAATTTTACAAAAAGTGATTACAAAAATTAATCCACATTATATAATATAAACATAAATATGTAATCATGCATACAGATATAGATATAGATACAAGTTTAGTAAAGAGAAAAAAAAAAGGTGAACGATCCTAAACTAAACTCACAGAGTAGGTAGTTTGCATGATGTTACGTTATATTATAGATTCATATATAACTTACTACTATCTATGTGCTAAAGAAAGGTTTAACTTCTAATAATCTAAAATGAGAACTGCAAATAAATTAAAGGATCCTCCCGTATATATAGATAATTATTTATAATGAAATTTAGTTTCCTTGTTCAACAGGTAAAGGGAGTAAGGGACCAAAAGAATCATGAAAACTCTGAACAGATCGAGTAAATGCATTTGATGAATAGCATATATAATTGCCAAATTATAACTTATTATTTTTTTAATCAATAAATTTAAAATGTATACTAAAAATATAAAATGACTGTTTGACTAGAAGTTTTGAACCGATGAATAAAGGTGTACGTTTACCAATATATAAAATAAAATTGTTGACTCTTGAGATTTTTTCAATTTGAAATTACATTTCCTGTATCCTAGTTATGGTATTATCCAATGATAATTTAGACGAAAATATTTTCATATCAAACTAAAATCTGAACTGTAAATATTTGTATTAAACGAGATAATTTAATCAAATATATAAACACTTTTTATTTTTAATATAGAGGAGAGAGTGGTGTGTTGCAGTGTTATGGAGAGCACAGAAACTTTACCTGCATGTGGTGTCAGGAGAGTATAACTCAAGACCGAGAGAGTTGAAGAGAAAAACTTTTAAAAAAAAAAAAAAAACTAATCGGACAGTCCGATTAGTTAATCGTGAAATTTAATTTTTTTCATCTTTACAACTCGAACCATCCGATTTGGTAATCCAATTTTTTTTTTTTACAAAATTCGAATGGTCCAATTTCTTACACCATGTTTCAGCTAAAAATTATCCCACATTCATGTATAGTACATCCATCATCCATATAAATGCATAACACACACGCACATGGCATATCTAAATTAATCAGCCATATATAAACATCTTATAATAAAACTTATTTACGTGAATAGTGACCTAAATAAGATTCCATTTTTCAAGTTCCACAGAAATAGAAAGCGATGGAAGTCCTAGTGAGATTGTTTCACGAAAATGGAGGCCTTTTGGGATAACAAAAAAGTACAAAACCATGTGAGCAGTAGTCATATGAAAGAAGCTACTCCCCTTTTCGGCCCCATCATATCATAACATCATTTCACTCCATTTTCAATCCTTTTTCCTCAATGTTTCTTCACGCCAAAGGCAGCAATTGCAATTTGCAAACAAATTCCAATTATATAGATTTTAGTTTTTTTTTTGGGATTTTTATTTCATATATTTTGCTTTGTATTAGTTTTTGTTAGTCAAGATCTTAGGTTAGTTTATTAAGCATTATATATGTTACTAGGTCTAGGTTTGATGTACCTTTACTAATAAATAACAAAATAAAAAACTTTGGAGAACAAAATTGAGAAGAAAAGCAATAACCAAAAAGATATAAAATGTGAAGAGATTATTTGCTAGATATGGCACCAATAAGTTATTACCCCAAAAGCAAGAAGCAAGGCTATATAATGCAATAATATGACTAAAGTTTTGAATTATAATTGATTTTGCCAAGTAATGAGGAGATCATAATTGAGGAAAGAGTTCAACTAGGTTTACTCAACTGCAGAATCTCCAGCTCAGCTTCCCAAAATTGCAATTCATCATTCTCTACTTTTCTGTCCCCATTTTGTAGTAACACGTTTTATAAAGCTTTTCATTTAATTATATTTGATCAAGTTCTTCAATTATCAAAGAATATATTATATTAAGTAGCCCAACCTAACATGCATGGCATATTTAGGGCCATATTAACCTACACGAAACATTGTCATTAGAGTTGTTAAATTCAATAATTCTACTAAAAAAACTGGTGAATCGCATCCTAAATCGATTCAGTCTAATATTTTGATCGTTTAAAAAATAAAAAGACTGATCAAAATTTGATAAAATCGACCAAAATCTGACAATTATAGTCTTAACTCGCATCCGTAAACTAGATCAAGTGCTAAATTCGAAAAAATCTAATTCGAATCTTTGCAAAATCTCTCACCCAAATACTATAAATAAATAGTTTAAATATGCGTCTATAATATGCTATTTAATCATAATTTTTATATTTCTTAAACTATTATTGATTTAGGTATCAAATCATCTCTTTCAGATACCTCCATTATCGATTTATTGAATCATCATCAATTAGAAGTCCCTCATCATCCTCTCTCGAATTAACCCATCTTGAAATTCAGGTTTGCTCTTTCTCAACAAAACCAAACGTGAATTGTCTTTGGTTTGCTTTATCTTTAGCATCTTCCTTAATTTCTAGCATATACGATATTATTATGAATTTATTAATAAGCAAAACAAATTAGCAAAAGCAAAATAATGTAAATTAATATCAATTTTATTATATGATCAACTTTTCTTTAACCAACTTTTTTATAATCAATGATCAGCCAATAAAATAAAAAAATTATTAACTAATT
>NC_029789.2:4432112-4433566 GCF_000816755.2 Arachis ipaensis | reverse complement strand
ATTAATATATAGCGGCTTCCGTAACAGCTAAGAATGCCAAGTCAAGACCATATATATGCATAATCTTAATTACAATAAGATAGATATTGGTGTTTTATACATACAATAGAAAAGCAACAGCATAATAAATCTGCCACTAGGAATAAACTCAAGATTATTTGAACCAATAGGATAACAATAATGTTAGGGAATCGAGATACTTTCAGCCAAAAATCAGTCAAATATTTTTGGGTGAATCTAAAACCTCTACATGGATGGTGCTTATGCTAGATATTAGGATGTTTTTTTTCTTTGTAAATTGAATAATTCTGAATCTATTTTCTAATTTATCATGTTTTAGGTATTTGGAGAAGGAAGGAGGGTGAAGAGACGGAAGCTAATTGAATCAGTTTCCATGATTCACGTTGCAATGATACTGAATGTATCTCCTCCTAATTTGAATGTGGTGAAACATTTAATAACCAATATTTTAAATCATAAATAAATAAAACTAATTACTATATTTATAATTAATTAAGTTATTTCATTCTTCGCTGATTTGGAGTTTGTTACGTATACTTTTCCAATAGGATAATACTTGCTAGCTAGGTTTGCTTTTGGCTCAAATCACCTTCATCCCTTTGGTGGAGGTAGGACAGATAAATCAAATTACTTGAAAAACTTTGATGAATAATCAAGAAGTAGCATCACCTTACCAAAAGCTAATTAAATAATCGTCCACAGATATAAAATTTCATGCATATATACACACCATTTAATTATAAAGTAAAATATAATAATTTTATTACGTTCTTAACAAGTTAGAACTTTATTAATTAATTAATGATGCACATAACTATACCTAAAATTACATGAATGTAATACATGTTATACTTTGATATATCATATATACTAGCTAGTAGCTAGCTAGAGGAAACGACAAGAAGCATACACACAGTCACGTTTAATCACAATCATCGTATTTAGCTATAATGTCTTCCAAACAAATTCAACTTGAAAGCTTTTTTTTTTTCTTTTGTTCGATGATATATATGAACAATTGTCGTTAAAAGAAAAGCTTATATAGTATGATAACACCACACAATACCTTTGCGGCGGAAATTTTTATCTTCAATTGAGCTTATATGACGTAATTACAAGATCAAAAATGCTCAACACCACTAAAATTTATTATTTTTTGTTATCACTCTTAATTATTAATTTAATTTTTTTAATCTAGTAATTCAATAACATATTTTTAATCCACACTTTTAAATTTGATGATAACTTATGGTCAAAAACAATAAATTCTGATAGTCTTTTAACATTTCTCTCGTAAGATAAGATGGTGATGCCTACTAATAACGATTTGATGATCTATTTCTCCAACGTAACCATATTCAATGCAATAAAATTAAGTTTTAATTATTCTGTCAATTTTGTAATTTTATTAAATTTTTAATTAGTTCCTTATA
>NC_029789.2:4430341-4431796 GCF_000816755.2 Arachis ipaensis | reverse complement strand
TATATATTTTAATTAAGTTCATATACCATATCAGATTTTGTAATTAAATCCTTGTCGTAACAAAAATATTGGAATTAACGGATTATTCCGTTAAATAAAATAAATATATTTAACACTTAATTGAATATTCTGTATAATTTAATACAATATTATGTTAATTTTAATATTTTTGTCACGGTAGGGACTTAATTACAAAATTTGATATGATATAAGGACCTAATTAAAAAGAAAAAAAGTATAGGGACCTGATTGAAAATTAAGTAAAATTATAGAGACTAACAGAGTAATTAAACTTAAAATTAATAAGAAAAGTAATTAAGATGCAACTCTCTAATTAAGAAAAGAACAACAACAATAATAATAAGAATCCCGCTAAGGAGTCAATGGAGTATTTGTACAATGTGTACAATAAGGTATTTATTTGGCCCAATATGAGTTAAAAAATGAATATTTAAGATAAAATACTACTAATTTCTCAAACACAATATACCTATATTATCCATAATAACCATCCGGATACCAGAAATAATAAACATCTAATATCTTATCGAATCGAACATCCCTAAACCCCATTGTACACATTGTCTATTAGCTCCTTATACTTCCTCTAATAATAATGACCTTTTTTTCGTCATACATTCATACATCAATATTCAATAATGAATGTATGAGGAACATAAATGTTACTTGTCATAAAAGTGTTTTGTGATAAATTTTTCTCTTTTTCTTTTCCCAAAATGCACTACAAACACAATCTTTGACCACACAAAAAAGCAAGCCAGGCGAAGGTAAATGAATAATGGGAGTGCATTATATACGACGTACTAGGTATTGCGATTCCTTTGTGTTCATCCAATTGGAGAAGAATAAATTTGGATATTAGGAGAATATTCAACATTAATATTGCAACCATGACTGAATGCAAAAGATTGCTTTTGGTCATATATGAAATATCTTAGCATCCATATTATAACATTTGAATTTGAATTTGAAGTCTTATATATGACTACTATCTCACGTGGAACTCTTTTCTATCTATAGCTCTCATTTTTATCTATATAACAAAAAAGTGACATTGCTATCAATATGACACAACATTTTTCCCCATTAACAAAGCAGCAACAGTTATACCACTACCATTTGTATAGGACATGTTCATCTTCAGATGGAAAAGGGTCAAAAAGATCATGCATAAGGAAAAAAAAAAAAAGAGTTAATAATTCAAACAAGACTCAAGACAACCACCTTACGTATCATTTATTTATTTGCAATGCAATATAACGATAAGGTCAAAAGTGTCTACTGCTTACAAGTATCTTCTTGATTCCAGTGGAACAATAAAGTTAATATGTGCATGAATATTCATGATAGTCAAGGAAGAAGAATCCAATTCAAGGTAAAAATTTAAGTGACAATTATTACAATTCATCTCTAGCTTTTAATAGTAAAACCTAT
>NC_029789.2:4422761-4430316 GCF_000816755.2 Arachis ipaensis | reverse complement strand
TACGAGTATAATTGTTAAAAAATTTTACATTTACTTCTTTTTTCCCCCTCAAATTCTTTATATATTAAAGGTAATGTCATAAATAACATTTTAAAGTTTACATTTCAAAATTTTCTATTTCTTTTAATAGTAATAATCAATTAACAATGCTATTTTTACTTACAAATACCTGTGTTCTCTTTTATGTGTTGTTGTTATTCATGTCTATTAAAGATACGGATATAGTAACACATTCTATACTATTTTCTTAATAAAATACAATTTTTAAAAAAACATGTTGATATACAACAACATATAAAATATATGTATTTAGTATCATGCCAAAAAGATAGATCACATATTATACATAAGATATAGATATTTATTGCAATTTTGTCCCTTCAAAACTTTTAAATTTGACTTTCCCCTTTTATTACCAATAACAATAAGGGTAAAAATGATTTTTAATGAGAAATATGTTTATGTCTCTTTATTAGTATCTTAATAACTAAACAAACTATATGTATTTATTTATATGATTATATCTGTATTTGTGTATATGTATCCGATAAAGTTATGGAGACAAAAAGTAATTAACTCAAAATTATTTATTTAGCATTTATTTAATGTAGGATGCATTAAATAAAATAAAAAATAATAAATTTTAGTTAATATTTTTTTTTGTTACCAAATATTTTCGATGTAAAAATACCTATCATTTCAATCGATCATGTATTGTATTGATTTATTTTTAATTAATAAAGTGGTTATTGTCTTCAATAAGATTTCAATCATAAGCTGGGCATATATATTACCAAATTAAACTGTTATTTCTCACCCCCTAAATACCCGTAAAATTTTCCTATGAAATTGAAAATTGAAGGGGATTTTATTCTTTCTGGATATCATAAAAGTGGAAAACATGCTTAAGAAGATAAACAATTAATGAAGGGACCTAACCCAAATACTTGCCCAGGTCCGATATATCCCCTTAGCCCATACCTTTCTATTTCAATCTGCATAGGCTTTTAATCATAGGCTAGCCCAGATAAAAAGAACCGAATGACAAAAACCCAAAATGTAAAGGAAGTTTGTACAACAACAAATAATCACAATAAAGCGCAACGAAGTAAACCAAAAATTCGGCCCAGAATCATTAAATTCTTAAATAATAGACATTTTACTCCTCAACAAAAATTAATTACACGATTGATCTCTAACAATTAATTCCATTAGTCATTTAGGTCTGACTCCGTCAACTCTAACGAAAGATAAAATAATCCCTGACAACTCTAATAGGGGATAAAATAATCCCTAACAATTCTAACAGGGGACAAAATGATCCCTGACTCCTTTGTTCGAAAACGACACTGTTCTTTCCTAATTTTCATCATATGTCGCATAATCCTAACATTCATACTCTCCTTCTTCACCTTCACAATCTTCTTTTCCATCTTTTCCTTCCTCCTCTTCAACTCCAAGATCATGTCATGCACCACACACTTCCTAAATCTCTGTGACTGCTACACCCACCTCTTCCGCACTTCACCCACCAGAAGTATCCACCTCCACGTCCTCGATAACAGTATCACCTCAAACCCCGACAACGTCCACCACATCCTCAAGACCAAATTCCATAACTGCCCGAAGGGCACACCTTTCTCCACTCTCCGGCAAGCAATATAGATTGTTGAATATTAGGATATCATGAGAAGATTCTCATTTGATATCATATGCAAATTCTCATTTGGAATGGACCCGAGTGCTTCATTCCTTCTTTCTCGGAGTCTAAGTTGGCAGACAGTTTCGACCTCGCATCTAAGCTATCAGTACAACGAGTAATATCTTTGTTACCGCTTATATGAAAACTGAAGTGATTACTGAACATTGGTTCAGAAAAGAAGTTGAAGGAAATGATCGGAGTGGTGGACAATATGGTCATGGAGATGATAGAGCAGAGGAGGAGGGAGATGGCGACGACGGGTCTTAACAAATCAGACATGCTGTCTAGATTCATTGGGTCCATCGAAGACAACAAGTACATATTTGAGAGACATAGTAATTAGTTTCTTGAGTATTAATTGGTTGAGAATAAGTTGATAATTTTTCTTCTTGTGAACATTGAAGTTACAGAGTGTGCATTGTGTAGCTTGAAATTACAGTGTTAAATTGTTAGTGTTATGCGAGATATGATGGAAATTGGGGGAGAACAGTGTCGTTTCCGAACAGAGGAGGTTAGGAACCATTTTGTCTCTTGTTAGAGTTGTTAGGAATTATTTTGTCCTCTGTTAGAGTTGATGGAGCAAATAACCTAAGTGATTGACGGAGTTAATTGTTAGGAACCAATCGAGTAATTAATTTTAGTTGAAGATTAAAGTGTCTAGTCCGAAATTTTTTGAGGACCAAAATAGACTTTCGGCATACAGTAATTCATTGGTTAACAATAAATCATTAAATAGAGTTTTGATTGTACTGGAAAATACTGTAAAAACTCTAAAATAAACATTAAATCGCTTGTTATATAAATAGTTATTAATATTTACCAATATTAGCAAATCATGTGAGTTTGGAGTTAAAAATAACATTTATGAATATTATCAAATGATACATATATCGACAATTTTGCAAGTGTTTTAACATAAACCCTAAAGCATTGAGCATGTCCTGCGCTATTTGATTGAATTGGCAAGGCTTCTTGTGTCTTGATAGATGTTATAATAAACCTTATTTGTTCTAACAGCAAGAAGCACATCCAAGACACAGCCAAATAGAGAAGCAAAAGCCATAATGACATAAACAAGCCTATAGCAATGTGCACCAATGCAAGTGTTGCCCCCACCAGGCACACTTGTGGCTTCAACATCATATAGGTAGCCAGCAATGAGGCCAGAGAAGATGAATGAGCCAATAGGAAGGTTCAGAATTAGAATGTTGTATACTATGCCATAGTATTTAAGCCCAAATAACTCTGAAGCTGCTGCTGGTGTTATTGTAAAGTAAACTCCATAGCATATTCCCACTACCATTGAACCTATGTAAAGTGACCCGGGCAATGCCATAGCCAATGCAATGTACCCTATACTCATAAGCATTTGTGCACCTGCATTCCAAACTAGCCTTGGCATCCCTGATTTTCTGCAATATTAAACTTAATCTCAATATTTGTTCTGTATCCTAGAAGATGGAAACTCGTTTGCAGAATGTAAAGTTGTTAGTTAAGAACTGTTAGATAATAATTTAGTCAAACATGTCAAATTTTCTAACTGTTATCAACTAACAACTTCATATGAAGACAACAGACAGATAACAGATAGAAAAGAACTTGCCTGATGTAGTGTTCTGAGAGCGAGCCAGAAACAATGCGTCCGAAGAAACCCCATATGCTAATGAAGGAAATGAAGATTGAAACATCGGAGTAACCAAGTGCTTCTCCCATCTGCCCCATGTTGTTCATCACACACATTCCTGTTCCTACTCCACAAAGGAAAGACACAAACATGATCCAAAATTCAATGGTTCTCACCATTTCACCTATGCTATGTTCCTCCCCTATAACAGGCTTTTGTTTTATAATTTCAACTTCCTCCACCTTCTTGTCCCCATCAAGCAACGCTTCATGAATCTGTTGTTCTTCGTCTAGATCAGTACTATTGAAGATGATCACATACAAAGGCACAAGAAGCGGCATGACCAATAGGATAAGAAGCCCAGCTGTGAAAATCAAGGAAAAAACATGGCCATGAATTCCGGTAACATCAAAGGCTAAAAGATAAACAGCTACCGTAACAGCAATGAAGTTGAATGTGTTGAGGAACTGAGCTTCTTTCTTCTCTTGAGCACAAGTGGAAGCCGGCGGCGTTTCGCGAAGGAAAACAGCAGCAATGCAGCAAATGACGGCAGGAACAATGGTAAGCATTAGCAGAAACTTGGAAGGGTCTGAGGAGAACAAAGCAGAACATATGTCAGTGAAGATTGCAGTGCTGAGTCCAACATAACCCTTTAGAATCCCAGAAATTGGTCCTCTGTTCTTCGGGAAGTTCCTCATACAAGTAACAAGAACTGCTGTGTTCATCCATGTTGTGCTGTTTCCCCCCATACACAAGAATACACACATCTGCAGCTTAAACTTTTGGAATGAGTTGTTTCATGATATAATATCATAATTTTATGTTCAAAAGATTTAAAATTCATCTTTGGTGAAATCTAAAATTGAGAAAAAAAAAAAAACATAAGGCAAATAAAAAGAAAAAAGACATACTCAAAAATCAAGCAAACATAAAAAAGACTTTTACTTGAAAAAAAGAGTTAGAGCTATAATTATTTATGTCGCTTCCTCTTATTAACTTTCCTCTTATTAACTTTGAGATGAGTGGTTTTATGACAGTAGTAATAAACTACTTATTTCAAAAACTTAATCTGATAGGTATTAATTAATAGTAAGTACTTAATTACTTACGAGCCAATAAGGGAGTGGAGTAATTGTTTGGCTGACAACAAGGTATTGAAGACCATAACCTATGAATCCCATGGTGGCTCCAATAATGAGAATAAGTGAAGTAGAGAAGTGATGAGAAGCAAGACCAGAGAGGAGACCAAAAGCCTTGCCAACATCCTTAGCAACAGAGAGATTGTTGAGTTGCATCTGTGTTAGAGACATTAGGGACTTCAAAACATCGGAGTAGTTGGCGAAAGTGTAGTTGTTTCCACATATTGCTTGAACCCATATGGCGGTTACTAGTCCTATCCATTTTCCACCTCCTTCTCCAACTACAACCCTGGCAAATAACAACATTATAATCTCTTTCTTTAATTTGGTTCTGATGGCTCTTTAACGGTGCCACTCATTTATTTATATGTCCCCATTCACTCGTTAAGTCGCTGAATACCAAATTGTGTGGGATCATCAATTTATTATTATGATTACGTGACAGAGTGTTATTTATCTTCATGCATCAATACCATGACTATGAGACTATGACTATTGTTGTCAAGTATCGGGGTATGTCTGATATTATTATTATTTCTTAATAGGATAGGATTACATATTAATATATGACACGTGTTTGATTGCTACAAATTAGAACCTGGTTTTGTTTTATGATAAAAAGGAGCATGGTTTTGCATTTCCGTGAGTAGTGAGTGTGAGTGGTTGGTTTTGACCAATGCCAAGTTTCCAAATTAAATAATTTTTTGGTACACGGTCGTTTTATTTTTTGGTTTTATTTTGTGAGTAATTTATTCCAATTAATTTACAGAACCTGAAAAGAAAAGCCATTTAGATAATTATTAGTTTTTTAATGCTAAAACATAATATAATTTTCACTTTATTGATAAAATAATTGTATCAATAAATAATTGTATCAATAAATACTACTCATTTTAAAAGTTTAAACGGATAAGAGGAGATAACACGAATGATTATATCTATCTGTGAAATGAAATGATCCAATGGAGAGAGGGGTCAACCTAAAGGTAAAGCATCTTGTTTTCTTGGCAAACAGCTGCTGGTGTAGTGTGCGGTACCCTGTGATGGATATAGAAACTTAACTGCTTCAAACCAAGCAACACAGCCCCTAGATATACCTCCCTTATTCAACATGCATATCTTCACCTATCTACTAACATTAACATATATATTAGTAGTATGCTCCTTCAAGTTCATCATTCTCTCTAGCTATATTAATATCCACTATTGTTTAGTGTTCCATATGGTTGTTCTAATTGTACCTCGTTGGTTGCTGTCCCTTGTTCTTCTCCTTCACTTTCTGTTGTGTTGCTTAGGAGCAAATGTTGTCACCGTTAATGTTGCTGCTGCCAAGGGCCTTATCAACACCGGCTACCTTTATCTCGATGTCAGGTCAAACTATTTACATGTCTTTTTCTTTCGGCTTAAACTTTTTGGATAAGAAATTTTATGACACATTCGTGTTTATTCTTTCTAATCAAATAAGTACCTAATAAGCAAACTCAAATGTTTTTTGGTATAATAGAACTGTTGAAGAGTTTAGAAAAGGGCATGTAGATGCTGCTAAGGTCGTTAACATTCCATACATGTTGGATACACCCAAGGGTAACAATCTTTTTCTTTCTTTAATTTTATCATCATCATAACAATGGTGGGACTTCGGTGAATTGAAATTATTCAAGTTTTGATTTTGGAATGCAGGTAAGGTGAAGAATCCAGACTTTTTAAAAGAGGTTTCATCTATTTGTAACAAAGAAGATCATCTCATTGTGGTAACTCTTATCTTCTTTTTCATTTTGGATTTTCAGTTTGTTGTTTTTTTTTTTTCAACTTTTTCTTGTGTGTACTTTAGGGTTGCCAAAGTGGAGTAAGATCTCTGTATGCAACTACCGATCTTGTTGCTGATGTAAGTGTAGTTCATCCCTCATATCATATAATGTAGAAGCCATTATTATTCTGCCTCAAATATATAGCAGAGGCTATGTTTATTTGTGTATTATAGGATTATATATATTATCATGTGGCTTTCCATGCATGAGAAGACTAATAACTTTGTATTTGATGTGAATTTGTAGGGCTACAAGGATGTGAAGGACATGGGAGGGGGTTATATGGAGTGGGTCAAAAACAAGTTTCCAGTGAAATCATCATTAGGGAAAAAGGATCTCTAAAGTGTTGTTGATGATAGGAACATATTTTCCATCTTTGAGTTGTACAATTGAAATATATAGTTCTTCTTGTTAATTGTTTGTATCCAAAGTATTTGGCATACACAATACTCATTAATTACCCGGGAAGACATCTGAATCAGGGGTATAACTTTTTGAGTTTGTATAAACATGTTCTTTGTCTTTGACTTGTACAATTGAAATATATAGTCTTTCTTGTTAATTATTTGTATCCAAAGTTTTTGACATATACAATACTCATTAATTACTTGAGGAAGCCATCTGAATCAGGGTTATAACTTTTTATGACAGTTCTGCTTACAACATTTATGTTGAATAGTACTAATACTTTGAAGGTTGTAACCTTTTTTTGTTTCTATAGTAAATATATATAGACTTTTTAGAAAGAGGACCAGCAATCTTGAAGAATATCAGAATAACATCATGTAGCTCATGGATCAAACTTTATATAGACTTGGAATTGTTTGAACTTTTCAAATGGGGTTCATTGGACTAATTAGTACAAGGATGAGAATCAGATTAGTTTGAAACTATGCATTTCACAATAAGATAGTTTTCACGTAAACCCAAAAGAGAATATTAAGTGAGAGATTGTGGATGATGTCTTGCTGCAAATTATACGAGCTGAATTTTGGAACAAAACCAAAACCTTGATGAATTTAGTTTATTTCTCTAAAATTTCAGTTTTTAGAAGTTAAGGATTCGAAGATATAAATTTTTTAAAATCAATGATTTAAGCTGGGAGAATCAATTTTTAGGAGAGTTTGTGGTAACTTACAAATAAAAAGAGACGGAAAACTTATGCAAATTTTACACAAACTCAAAAAAAAAATTCTTACTTAAGAAATGTGTTAAAGCTATAAGTATTGATGTGTCTTTTACTGTTAACTAGAATGAGACCGCGCGCTATGTACGGGACGGT
>NC_029789.2:4418913-4422442 GCF_000816755.2 Arachis ipaensis | reverse complement strand
TGTACGGGATGGTAAATTAATAATAATATATAATAAATATAAAAAATTGTTATATTTTATAAAATTAAATTAAATATATGTAAACTAAAGTTAAATTTGAAGATGTTTAATTTAAAATAATTTGTAGTATAAAAAATTTAGATGTTGAAGTTGTACAAAGTGATATTTTTATTTGGTGATTTGATTTTTGTATTTGTTTTAGTTGATAGACTTAGTCTTTTTATGTGGCGCTCGTCCTTTTTTTTTATTGGTTATTGTTAGAGTTGTTACTTTCTTCTTTCTGTCGTAGGTTCTTGAAAAGACATATTTTTTATGAATTGTTGAGTTGTATGCACTTTCTATTATATTGTTTGTTCCATCTTTGTATGTATGTTCTTCTTCCGAAGATTTGTCTTGAATTTGTATGATTTTCTTTTTCCTTAATCTCTTAATGGGTATGTGATCTTCGTCTGATGATATTAGTGTTGGCAAAGTTGGTTCCTATAATCAATGAATAATTTAAATTAGAAATAAAAATGATGCTTTGAATAAGTGATTTTTTTTAGTATTACCTGGTTTATTTGTTGTAATGGATATTGAGGTTCAGTATATTTGGTTGGAACAAATGTCTTGGTAACAGTGTATTGTTGACAACTTTTTTTGAGATTAAAATCATTTACTTTGACTTCAAATATAAGTTTAAGGTTGCACAAATTTTTCAATTGGAATGGTGCTTTAATGTCATTACTTTTCTGGCATGTCATTAGATTTGAAGCTGCTGTGCCCAACAATTTTTTTTCATTGCAATCAAATAGTACAAAAAGTGTTGTAGCACTTTGATCTGAAATAAGTATTGGACTAGTAACTAATAATTTGATAGATGAGATTATGAAAAGTATATAGAGTTACCTTATGTGCCACAAATGTAATTATCTCATTTTCATCTAATATAATCATTTCTAAGCAAAGAGACTACTCTTCATTTGTAGTTGTTAATGTTTTCCATAGACGAATCACGCAAACTTTGATAAACCAATTGTCTATTTATTTGGTAATATTGTCCAAAGAATGATGCTCCATTGAGTAAATTTGAGATTTTATGTAGTTTAGAAATAATTTTTTTGTGCTAAATTTGATGATATTGGAAGGAATATTGATAAGAGACTTATACAAGTAGGACAAATAGTATGGAATTTGAATATTTGTAACGTAAAATTTATTATGATTAATAATATTATTATGACATTTGTAATATGAATGTTTGATGAGTTTGGGAAATTTTATTTTAAATTAGTGATGAACAAACATTATTAACGTGATTAATTGCAAAATTATTAATTTAATCTCAATTCATACTTGCTTAATTAATAATTTTGTTGGTGCAGATTTTGCTATTGGCCGAACAGAAAATAAAAAAATACTGCAAGCCCAATTGTATTAAAAATACATTCAGCAGTGATACAAAAAATTTTTTATCTTTGTGGCTGAATTGGTGTTACGTTATTTGGGCCAAAATTTGTGATACAAGCCCAATTAAAATTCTTGCTCCAAGACCATTAAAGTTGGTCCGAAACCAATATTGAGAGAAAGCAAATATTTTGCTTCATGCTTCCAACGGATCTACTTTGTTTATCATGTGATGGAATTCAAAATTTTATTAAGGAGAGTTAATGCAGACCTTAGAACAATGAGAGAGAAATTGTCATTGATTTGATTGATGGCCTTAATGCTACACGCTACTCAGCAAAGAGAGAAGTAAAAGCAACTCATTTTTAATTTGTTCAATTTCATTTAATTGCTTTTCTTTCAACTCTCTCTTCTCTCTCATCTCTCTTCTCCATTTTCGGTCACCTCACAGAGAAAGAATGGAAGCTAAGCCTAGCCACCGAAAAGAAGGAGAAGCAAGCTATAAGACAATCCCAATGATGGCAAGAAAAAGAAAACAAAAAGTATGTTGTGGCTGAGATTTTCATCACTTATGGTAATATTTGGTGAAGAGATCTCAGCTTCTCCATACCAAAAATGGATGAAGAAGATTTCGGTCAATAGAGGAAGATCCTTGAAGAGATGGCTTGTCTCTGATTTTGCTCAACCACCACAGGAGGTAGCTACAGTGGCTACGTGATGGAGAAGGCAGAACTTGGAGCAGATAAAGCTGTCATCATCATAACTCATCAAGGGCTAGGAATCCGTCTTGGTGGGCAAGGCAAGATGGAGGGCTCGGATTGATGAAGATTGGTGACCAAGGAAGGACTAGAGGTAATTGCATGTTGGGTTTTGCATCTGGTTATCTCTCCTCTCACTCTGGCCGAACCGGTTTGCATGAAGAAGAAGAAGTTTAGCTTGATTTATTTGGTTTCAACCGTGGAGGCTTCCCTCTATAAGTAAGGGTGAACAGCCAGGGCTTGAATCAAGGAGTGAGAGTGCAAGGCACAGAGTTCTCATAGCTAACTAAGCTAACAGAAGTTCTTCTCCTTCAATGTTCTTCATTTTGTAATTTTTTTGTTTAATTTTGTCTGTCTTAAATCTCATGGAAAAAGGCAAACAGTGAGGTTTGTAAGAAAAAGCCATAGAGCGGAAAAAGGCAAAGAGTGCAAAATTAAAAGAAAAAGCCATAGATGTCCTTAGAGTTCCTTTGTACATCGGTGTTGTGTTTCATGATTCTGTGGGAATCCCCTTACAAGTTGGGTTAGCACTTAGCAGTTGAAAGTTTGGTTGTAACCAAGTCAAGTTCAGGATTGGGGTTTAGATTCTGGACTTGTCCCAGATAGGAAGGGTAGTTCTTAGGGAGAATTGGTGTTTGTAATCAAGAATGATTATAGTAAAATTCCATCATTGTTGTGATGGAGACTGGATGTAGGCTGTCTTACACTTAGCAGCTGAACCATGATATATCTTGGTGTAATTCTTTCTTCTACTCCATTTCTGTTTCTGCTGCCCAGGAGATAAAAAGAAAAAGTCTCGTGGTTGGGTACGAGACAAAAATAAAAAAGTCTCCAAAAGTTGTTTCAAAGACCAACAAGTGTTATTAAGTGAAAAATGGGTTAAGATTCAATCCTCCTTCTCTTAGCCACTAAAAACCATCAATGTTTATTACATTTAATGAGTTATTTATAAATTAATTATTGGGGGTTATAAACTTATTGTATTGTTTATAATGGTAAGATATAATAAATATAGGGATTATTTTTTTTGCTGATTTGAAAATAATAGATAATTTGGCAAAAATTGAGTGGTTGATTCTAAAATTTTGCCAAGTAAGCGATGTTACTGACATGACATTAATAGGAGGAGAAACATATCTTAAAAGTAAAGTGAGTAAACTTATGTATCTACTTTTATATTTAATAATAGATTTAAACTTTTGAAAGAAAAAATTTCATTTAAATAGGATAGTTAATAGTTACATTTGTTCTGGTAATTGTGATTTTTGCATCACTTTTAGAAAGATAACTTTGTTAATAAGGAGCATGAAAAAGGCAAATAATAATAACCGACAATTTTTTTTCCTTATAAAAGATCAAATAATAATAATAACAGTAAAAGAAAT
>NC_029789.2:4413710-4418875 GCF_000816755.2 Arachis ipaensis | reverse complement strand
AATATGATAAAAATAACAATTAATTAATAATTATAAAATTATTGGGTTGGCTATACACATATTCACAAAATTGGTCCCTGCATGTTGGATCTATAGCATGGGGTATTGCCATATTGGTCAAAAAGTAATCATAATAATGTTGAATGATGGTTACAGATCCAAGTTGATAGTGACTGAGAAGGGTAGGAAGATCAGTTAATGGGACCATAATGCTGCCCAACTGCAACTTTAACTGCTACGTGAAAACAACATCACATGCATATGCTCCATTTTTAATCTTTCTGGGGACACAATTTTGTGTCACCAACTACACATCCACATTAATTAATGCATGTTCTTCATTGCATTCAAGACACCATACTCCATACCATCAATTGTTATTGTTATTGTGATTACTACTTTCAAGTTTCGTGACAAAATCTTATTGGGATTATGATGGAACCAATCGGAGAAGAAAGATCCTTGTCAGAAACACCAACTTGGGCTGTGGCAACTGTTGTCACTATCCTTGTTTCTCTTAGTTTCTTGTTTCATGGCACATTAAAGAAGTTTCTTAAGGTGAATCAAGATCTTCCTTTTTTTTTCCATTGTCACTGTGTGTGTGATCCAAGAGTTTCTCATGAGTTTTTCATGTAGTGGATGGCCAGAACCAAGAGAAAATCTCTGCTTTCTGCTCTGGAAAAGATCCAAGAAGGTAATACATAGTACTATTCCCATAAACATTTCAAAACATGTAAAACTTATTATCAAATTTTGATGTCCATTTGAAGCAGAATTAATGCTGTTTGGGCTGCTGTCATTGATCATGGGTCATTGGATTATCTTTGTGGCGAAGATTTGTGTCAAATCATCAGCATTAAGCAGCAGGTTCTTCCCTTGTGCAGTCAAAGACATTTCTGGAACAGCAGTGCAACACAATATTTTCTGGCATACTTCACACTATAATAACAGTGATTCCAAAGAGAAACTCCACATTGGCCTCCGAAATTATTGTCCTGAGGTGCTACTTTCAATTCTTAATCAGCTAATGCAAGCAATCTAGTTTCTTTCAATTCTAAAAGTTTGTGACTTTGCTTCTTCATGTAGGGACATGAATCATTGGCTTCTTATGAGAGCCTTGAGCAGCTTCATCGCTTTATGTTTGTTCTTGCAATCACACATGTTACATATAGCTTTGTTGCTGTTGCCTTGGCCATGATCAAGGTTGAATCAGCAGTCATTGTTCAAAACTTTCTTCTTGCTTTTCCTATTTTGTGGTTATTAGATACTAACATTTATGTGTTTTAGTTTCATTCAGATATATAGCTGGAGAACATGGGAAAATGAAGCAAAGACTATGGCTTTACAACAAAGCTTGCAAGGTTACTACTTTCACCTTATATAACTTTTCATTGAGCTGATAATCAGTTTATTTTGTTATTTCTGATCTTTCTTTTTTGTTTAATTAACTCCTATCAAATTATGTTAGTTTAGGTACTCCACAAACTACATCAAGCATAAGATTGAATCGGCTTACAACGTTCGTCTTTCACCAAACATCCCATCCCTGGAGTAATCACAAAGTTCTTGTTTGGCTGGTATTCTACATACCCTTTCCTTCTTTTCTTGTTTTATCTTTTAATGTAGTGTTTGTTTAGATCTGTGAAAAGGACTAAAACAAGGTATTAGCAATTCATTGTGAAAGGGTCAACACAATCAAAGGAAAATAGCATCTCATATACTGACATTGATGATCCTACATTGCTTGCAGCTATGCTTCAGCCGCCAATTCTGGAGTTCTATCAACTGTGCTGATTACATGGCGTTGCGCTTAGGCTTCATTACTGTCAGTATTCTTTTGTTCTTGAAAACATATGAAGAAGCTAATGTTTCTGCATTTTCTTATTGCTATATGTATATACTTTTCTTCTGGTGTTTTGTAGAATCATGAGCTTCCCCTGACATATGATTTCCACAACTATATGCTGCGAAGCATGGATGATGAATTTCGTGACATTGTTGGTGTTAGGTAATTGCTCTAAGATGCATGTAGAGCCTCTCTTTAATTAGTTAACAAATTTAGTAACTGTATAGTTGGACTTAGCTTAATTATAATTGAATAGAGATATGATTAAGTATATATGCAAACCTGCATATGATTATCAAAGCTAGCACATTGAAGGCTACCTTTATATTGAATTTCTTTGTTTTATTGTTTTTGGAAGTAAGAAATTGATAGCTTTCATTTGGACTTTTGACAGTGTGCTTCTCTGGATATATGCCATATGCTGCATATTTCTAAATTTTCATGGTAAGTTGCTGGGAGTATAAAACTTGGATCAAAAGCTTCTTGTTGAGAAAATCATGGTCTAAATTTTTCTACTATCATTCAGGAAGCAACTTTTACTTTTGGCTTTCCTTTGTTCCAGCAATTGTAAGTCCTAACATGATGTATGTTACTTAAAATCTATCTTTTACACTCTACCAACTAACTTGTTTATTCAGTTGATACTCATAATTGGTACTAAATTGCACCGAGTGGTGGTAAAGTTGGCTACTGAAATAGTAGATCGTTGCCCTTATGTTAAGCCTCATCAGTTTAATTTGAGAGATGAACTCTTTTGGTTTGGAAAGCCAAGGTTTTTGTTGCGCTTAATACACTTGATATCCTTCTTGGTCAGTATGTATTATCAGTTCTGCTTCCATTTTCTACCTTCCATTATTGCTTATACATAAAATTCTCTTAATCTGTTCATGTTTTCCTCTTCTTGTAATCTTGCAGAATGCGTTTGAGATGGCATCTTTCTTATGGTCCTTGGTAAGATAACGTTACAAGATTAGACGACTGTGTAAAACTTCGCGCGCAAATTACTAACTACTAACCATAACATTTCATTGCATAATCTTTTGGGTTGCAGTGGGAAATCAAAGAACCTTCTTGTTTCATGAAAAACAAAACCTTTATTGCAATCCGCTTATCATTCGGGTACATATACATTTGTTGTTGAACTTGTTTCTCAATACATCAGTTATCTTCATGTGAAGTTGATAGTTGACAGACGTTAGATAACAGTTTATTCAAACATATTAAATCATCTTACGATTCTCAACTAGCAACTTCACATAGATAACTACACGTGAGTTTCCACCATATAACAAATTTTGTTTCTTTTGATAACTATTCCACAGGGTAGTCTCACAAGTATGGTGCAGCTTCATAACATTTCCTCTATATGTTATCATCACACAGGTTAAGGAGATTCTTATTGTTGTTGTTGTTCTACATTATGAGAAGTTGTTCTTCTCAAAATGCTTGGTTATGTGAATGCAGATGGGGTCAAGGTTCAAGAAGTCAGTGGTGTCAGAGAATGTGAGAGAATCACTGTCTAAATGGCAGAGAAGAGTGAAGCACAAACAGAGTTCCCCTCAAGCACTGGTTTCTGAAACATCTCCATCATCGGATTCTGGTATCAACAATGCAATGGACAAGTTAATCAGTGGGGAAGGAAGCTCCTCTGGAACTAAACATGATTATTGTTACTCTCATCATCATTTTGATTATGTCTCTTCCAGAACACAAAGAAATGAACCATTTCTTAGTCATGATGATGATGATGATGATGATTCATATCCTCTTCCACTTTCTTGAGATTACTTTGCTAACATTGTGAAAATTGTGATGAATTGATTTGGAGAACTTAGTATTATTACATCCTCTCAACTCTCAATATTGTTTACTCTAATGAAAATATAAAATTAATTTTGATACACTGACACGTAACGTTACATCTATAAAGATATATGGTTTTATAATATAAATTAAAGCTATTTTTACTTCGCTTAATCAAAATTTAACAATAATATCCAAGTAAATCCCAAAATAATTTTTTTTTTAATAGCAAACTGAGACTAGTTCTCATTATAATTAAAAAAAAAAACAAAACAAAACTTATGATTAGCCATTTTTAATGTGAGGTAGTGCAAAGTGATTGATTTATACACTGAAACTGTGAAACATACGCGCCTAAAAAATAAAGTAAATAACTTAGATTTTCCAAAACTCTTAGACATGTGTGCATTTTCCTTTCTTAATGTTAGAAATTAGAAGCAACCGAGATAGAGGAATCCGTGAACATGTAGCGTGGCAATGAAAGCCATGCACATTAACCCAAAGACACACAAGACACGACAATTCCTTTTCACATGTTAGTTAAGTTGCTCACTAGAATAATATAATTACACGCAACTGCTTCATATAATTCCTCAATCATCATGTATGTGTATATTCATGTGACTCCTGTATACCACAAAATAATTTTTTTATATTATATTTTTAAAATGTATTTTTAAAAAACAAGTTAGTTAAATTCAAAATATAATTACAAAAAAAATAAGAATAATAAAAAAAATAAAATATATTCTTTATCAGTATATTTTTTTTATTTATTAAAATGAACACAAAATACACAAATTTTATATCTCTCTTACTCTTCCATCTTTATAAACAAACGCAAAAAAATTTTAAAGACGACAAAGGGGGTTGGCCACTAGTCATAGTTAGAAGGTGTCAAAGATGATGTAGTCATTATTTTGAGTAGGACTGGGACAACCTTTTCAATTAACATAACAGTTATAGAAGTAGAGTACATTTCTTAACAGACATAGTAATTATTTACAATAAATGCAATTCTAAACTTACTTCTTCAAAATTCCATCCTTCTCTCTTTTTGATAATTTTCTTTTATTTTGACATAAGAATATATGAAGTTGATACAGAGAAAATAATAAAATATGGTTGTAAAAGAAAAATAAAGATTTGAGATAAATTTTATATTATTTAGTTGGGTGAAATGTGTGTTTTGTATATGATAAGAACAACCTACTTATAAGGTTAAAGAATAAAATCTAAATATAATTGCAAAATCAATCTGATAAAGATGAACCTAAACCAATTTAATATCAAACTAAATAAAATCAAAAGCAAACTCATATATAATATGGTAATATACTATGATATTATTTTATTATAACATATTTTATTAAGTGATTTAACTATTTCAACAATAAATAAATTTATTCTTATCCAATTAGATTATTATCGCAACTATTCTCTACAGTTCATAAGAAGATATATCATCAAACTATTTAAATTGGTAAAATTGCATCTATATATTTATTTATATCAT
>NC_029789.2:4400170-4412453 GCF_000816755.2 Arachis ipaensis | reverse complement strand
TTTCTAAACAATAAAGCATGTTAAATCTATATTATATAGCATAATTAATTTTGCACATCACCCAGATATGTTAAACTAAATAATCATATTATGCGTATACTAAAATTATTCATCAGTAGATATACATTATAATATAAAATACATATTAAAAATAAATATAAAATATACATTAAAAATAAATTGTATATAGTATATATTTCTATATAAATACATAGTACCTGATTTTAGTGTGTAAATAGTATTTTTTTTTAACTAAAATACTAATAAAACTTCACCATAAAAGGCTTTGGCTTTTTGTATTCACTATCAAGTTGTCTGGGTTTGGAAATGGGAAAGAGAACGAAACCAGTTTCAGAGTATCTAAATGCTCTCTCATTGTTTTGTTTATATGTCAGAGTAGTGATTTCTGCAAAGCACAACACTGGAGCAGGTGTAGTCCCAGGCAAAATCAATGTTCATCTTGTTCCACATTCCCATGATGATGTTGGTTGGCTCAAAACTGTTGACCAATACTATGTTGGGTCAAACAAAACTATTCAGGTTCCTCTTAGTCTCATACAGTTACTTGCATTGTTCTTTTAGTTTCTAGCCTCATTGGTGTATTGTGTTTGAATGTTTTTCAGGTGGCATGTGTTGAGAATGTGCTGGACTCTGTGGTTATGTCACTGCAGAAGGACCCAAATAGGAAATTTGTGTTTGCTGAAATGGTAATATATATATATGGTGAAAACTTATATGCAGTTAACTTCATGTAAAGTTGATTAAATGATTTGACAAATTTGACTAAAGTGTCATCTAACGGCTCTCAGCTATCAACTTCACACGTGAAGTTAACTTATTAACATGAATGGTATACTATGGCAGGCATTTTTCAATAGATGGTGGGTAGAACAAAATCAAGAGACACAAGCAATAGTGAGAAAGCTTGTGGATGCAGGGCAGCTAGAATTCATGTATGCAATTATTTAGTTAGTTAGTTAGTTATCTTTGATGTCAATGAGGAATGAATGTGATTGTGATGATGGCAGAAACGGTGGTTGGTGCATGCATGATGAAGCAACCACCCATTACATAGACATGATTGATCAAACTACATTTGGTCATCTCTTCATCAAGAAACACTTCAACAAGGTCCCTCGAGCCGGGTGGCAGATTGATCCATTTGGGCATTCTGCTGTTCAAGCTTATCTCCTTGGTGCTGAGGTGTGTTGTCTTAAATTGGAATGTTAAGTGTATTAAATCCTAATTGTGACAGTTTCATTATAATTAGTGGTTGTTCTGAACAAAAATGAAAACTTTGATTTGATACTGTTCTTGCAGCTTGGGTTTGAATCTGTACACTTTGCTAGGATTGATTATCAGGATAGAGATAAGCGAAAAGTTGATAAATCTCTCGAAGTTGTGTGGCGTGGATCCAAAACATTTGGATCTTCAGCACAGGTCTTGATTGGAACTTGTGTACTCTCAATCATTTCTTTAGCTTAAAAATGACTAATTCTGTTGATTGTTTTCTGCAGATTTTTGCCAATGCTTTTCCGGTTCATTATAGTCCACCAGCAGGTTTTCATTTTGAAATCGACGATACGTATGATCCCATCCAGGTTCTAACATTCTATCTACTACTTGAAAGTTGAAACCTTTTGGATTATTGCAGATATTTTGTTAAACCAAGAGGCTCATTCATGCTATGTTACAATCTGCATGCAACTTTCAGGATGATCCTCATCTATTTGATTACTATGTTAAAGATCGAGTTGAGGACTTCATTGCTGCTGCTGTTGCACAAGTAATCCCATTATCTACAAGATCTTATGCTAATGCATAGTGGATAGTGCAATTTTCTTAGTGTTCATTCCTGCCATTCAAAATTGAATAAATATAAAAAGAGTTGTGTTTAAAGTTTTAACTTTGCTTGTACATATAATAGGCAAATGTGACTAGAACAAACCATATTATGTGGACAATGGGCGATGATTTCCAATACCAATATGCAGAAACTTGGTTCAAGCAAATGGATAAACTAATTCACCATGTTAATAAGGATGGCAGAGTGAATGCTTTGTATTCTACACCATCACTTTACACTGATGCTAAAAATGCAGCAAACCAATCATGGCCTCTGAAAACTGATGATTACTTTCCGTAAGGATCTGTTTAAGGTTCTTTTGTTAATGAAGCAGCTCATGCTCTTATTATTGATGATGATTTTTTTTTAGCTATGCAGATAGAGTAAATGCTTATTGGACAGGATATTTCAGCAGTCGCCCTGCATTTAAGAGATATGTTAGAATGCTGAGTGCATACTATTTGGTATGATTCACATTGGTTTAATGATTTCACACTTCTTTGATTCTTATTTTACTCGGAAAAAATAAAACCAGTCTTTATGTATTTGTATATATTTCTAAAAAAATTAAGAAGAATTGCAAAAGAATATGTAAAAGAAGCAACTAACAGCAGCTTTTAGCATTTTCAATCTTAGAGAAGATTTGAACCTAAAATCATTTCTTTGTTTGGTCCTCAAAATACAACTCTGAACAATGATCATTGCCAATATTTCAATTTTTCGATATAGACAGCGCGTCAACTTGAATTCTTGGCTGGAAAGAAAACCACAGTAAGCCACACTTATGACCTTGGAGATGCTCTAGCAATTGCACAGCATCATGATGCTGTTTCTGGTACTGCCAAGCAGCATACAACTAATGACTACATGAAAAGGCTTGCTATTGGAGCATCTAAGGTCAGCAGCATCAAATTTTGAAAAATGATCATAATCTATTTTTGTATCCTACATTAGAATTTGTTTTCCAGTAATATAATTCTCCACATTGTTTTCTTATAGGCTGAAGCTGTCATTAGTTCTTCTTTGGCTAATCTTGCTAGCAAGAATCCTGGAGTTCATCGCTCAACACCTGCATCGGTATTTTCCCAGGTAACTAATTCCAAATCATACTACGGTTATGGAACAAACTTTCATCTTAACTGAATGATTTAAGCAGTCAACTGTCTTGTCTATGTGCCCTGCAAAATCATATATATAAAAACATGTTGAATGACATTCATTTTTAGTACTTGATTATCCAACTTATGTAAAATGTGTCTTTTGAAGATTATGAAGTATCTGTCATTTGATTTTATCAGTGTCAACTACTCAATATCAGTTACTGCCCACCAACTTCAGACAATAATCTTCAAGGAAAAAGTTTGGTAATGTTATTACATTTTTGTTTATGAATGTTGGTTAAATTTTTGTAATTTTATTTATCCTATCTTAATGCTTGATTCCAGGTGTTATTGGTATATAATCCACTTGGATGGAATCGTTCTGATATTATCAGAATACCAGTGAGTATATGTTTGCTTATATTATTGTGGCTACTTTGTACATTTTTGCACAATGTGACTAGAACTATTCTCTGCTTTTAGGTTAATGATGCTAATCTTGTTGTCGAAGATTCGTTTGGGAATAAGGTCGAAACACAATATGTGGAAGTGGATAATGTTACAAGAAATTTAAGAGAATTATATGTCAAGGCCTATTTAGGATTCTCACCAAAGCAAGCCCCAAAAATACTGGCTTCTGTTTCAGGTGTCAGTGCCTCCTCTTGGATGGACTACATACTTCATTTCTAGAGCACCGGGAAAAGGTATCGTGCGAGTTTAATTTTGATGCATGAACTGTATTCAATAATTGATTCTTTTGGATGATCATTTAGCTAAAAGGTTGTTACTTTCGTTAATGTTGATAACATAATTCGATGTTTGTAAGAAAAAAAAAAAACTACCCAGTTCTGTTTCTCATCTATATTTTCTGCTTCTGATATGCCTTTGTATATTATCTTGAAATTTGAGTAGTCAAAGGTAGAAATGGATTTGTCTCATCACATTCAATCATTCAGAAAAACAAGACCATTGAATTAGGACCCGGAAATTTGAAGATGTCCTTTTCTTCCGAGTCTGGAAAACTTGAAAGGATGTATAATTCCAGAACTGGAGTAAGTAAATTTGCATGTTTATAAGGCAAACAAGAATTTCCATTTTTTTTAATTATTGAGGTGTCATTCATGATAAATTTCACAACCAAAAAACCTCTACAATATTTATTTGTTAATGAAAATTGACCTTCAACAAATTCATGCACCAAAGAAAAGGTTCTGGTTGACAAACCAAATTTTCCAGGTTGATATACCAATTCAGCAAAGCTATCTCTGGTATGGCTCTAGCGACGAGTCGGATCAGGTATTTGAATTGATTCACAGAGTACTAATTCCAATGACAATTAAACTAAAAGAGTGTTTCTTCAATATCAGTGTGTGTTTTTTCTCTAGGCTTCTGGTGCATATATATTCCGGCCTAATGGATCCTCTCCAAAGATTGTTTCAAGATCAGTAAGTTCTGGCTAGTGTACCAAAACTTAAATGTTATAAGGCTTTACTTTTATGCAAGATATTGTGGATTAATATGATATAATACAGGTGTCCTACAAGGTAGTTCAAGGACCACTAGTTCATGAGGTACATCAGAATATTAGTTCTTGGATTTACCAGGTTAGAAAATCTTATTATATATCAATTTATGTGAGAGTTTTGTTCTTAAGATGAGTTGCATGATTGACTTATTATTTGTTTATGATAGGTCACTAGGCTCTATAGAGATAAAGAGCATGCTGAAGTTGAATACACTGTAAGTCACTTTAGTACTATGGCTTTGTTTGGATTATGAACAGATAAGGTTATGAGTTAAGACAAATTCATTTGTGCAGATTGGTCCAATTCCCACAGATGATGAAGTTGGGAAAGAGGTGATCACACAAATGACATCAAATATGGTTACAAACAAGGAATTTTATACTGATTCTAATGGAAGAGATTTTCTCAAACGGGTAAACTCTTAATTACACAACTTTTCTTCCATTGACAAAGAAGAATCCGGTGATGTAAACCGAAAAAATGGTTATGCAGGTTCGAGGTTATAGGGAAGATTGGCCCCTTGAAGTTAATCAACCTGTAGCAGGAAACTATTATCCAGTAAGGCCTTCACTCCATTTATTTTTCATGTTGCTAATGATTAGTATTTGGTTTTTCTAAAAATGTTTTATCTTTACTTGTGTCTCCCTTTGCAGCTTAATTTAGGAATTTATATTAAGGATAAGAAGTCTGAATTCTCAGTCCTAGTTGATCGTGCCACTGGTGGCGCGAGCATTAGAGATGGTGAGGTGGAACTAATGCTTCATAGGTACAATACCAAACAACATGAAATTGCATATTATTTCAGTAAGATTTCATTGTATGCAGAACACTCACTCATAGCTTATTTTTCTTACCACACAAGGCGCATGCTCACCGAGGATGGCAGAGGAGTAGGCGAATCACTTGATGAACAAGTTTGCATAGATGATAAATGCCAAGGGCTAACAGTATGCTAACATCACCCATTACTTTATATTTTTACACATCCTCCTAGCTAATTGATTCAATGAAAAAAGAATGTTCATGTTAAGGCATATATATGTTTGACTGAAATGCAGATAATTTTAAATCACTCTGAAGTAAAATCATTCTTTGTATCAGGTAAGAGGAAACTATTACATGGGCATCCACAAACTAGGAGATGGTTCCCGCTGGCGCCGTTCAACTGGTCAGGAAGTTTACTCCCCGCTCTTATTGGCTTTTACACATGAGGTATGCCTTCATACTATGACATGATTTACTTGATATGTTATGCTACATTTCATTGCCAATTTTCCATATAACATATATTCGATGTTGAATAATTGATCAGAACATAGGAAATTGGAAGTCCTCATATTTGAGCAAAGGAACTGTGATGGACCCAAATTACAGCTTGCCTCCCAATGTTGCTTTGATAACTCTTGAGGTACACTTAGCTACAATAGTTTTCTGCTCTTGCATTGCACCCGTGCGCGCGCGCTCTCTTACTCAATGCATTTTGCAGGAATTGGATGATGGCAGTGTGCTCCTCCGTTTGGCACATCTATATGAGGTATTATAACTAATTAGCAGGAATCACTTGATGCTAACTTTCTTTCTGCTACCGAATTACTCAAAGTTTCTCTCATGTTTTTTCAATGCTAAACCAGCAAAGTGAAGATGCTCACTATTCAAGTTTGGCTAAAGTTAAATTGAAGAGAATGTTTGCCTCAAAAAAGGTAACTTAACACTCTCCCATAGATGAGTACAATGTGAATTTTTTGCCGTCCAAGTGAAGAACAATTTTGGTTAAATGTTTGATTGGTAATTAGTGCTTTTTCCTCAAACATTTTGTAGATAAAGGAATTAAAGGAGGTTAATTTATCAGCAAACCAAGAGAAGTCAAACATGAAGAAGAAGATATGGAAGGTTGAGGGCGACAAGGGGCAACAACCACCACCACTTAAAGGTGGACCTGTTAACAGTTTCCATCTTCTTGTTGAGCTTGGCCCCATGGAAATACGTACATTCCTCTTGAAATTTTGAAAACAATGTACTTAACATTAATTAGTACAAGGATCTTCGTTAAAACAAAAATCAGCATCTTATTTCTCTCTCATTGTTAATTGTAACGGTTTTGTTAGGTAGATAATACCTGTGAATAATGGGTTCTAGAGTTGACCTAATAAAGTAAAAAAACACTTCACCCTCAAATTAGCTTTTAATAACCATTTGCACACCTAGTGAATTGAACATCCAGTCATTGTTAACTGTGCATGAATAAATCAAATCAAAAGAAATAACCATCTAATTAAAAATAATGAATATAATCATCTGTATACCTATTGAATTGAACATCTGATATATTTATTGTTCACATTATTTAATATTTTCATTGTCTACATATACTTTTCCTAAGGCGGAAACTCATATGCTATCAACTTCACGTGAAATTGATGGTTGAGAGATGATTTAACTGATTTGACTAAATTTTCATTTAATGACTCTACCATCAACTTCACGCAATTATGAATAATAATACAAAAGCCAAATTGAAAACACTAAATCCACTGTTAGATTATTAATGTCGGTCCAACAATATCATATCACCATTTTATTTTGTATGTTTTTTCTTAACACTTAAGATAAAAAAAATAAAATAAAAAAGGAACGTGTTTCTGTTTCCGAAGCGCGTAACATAACTATAACCAGAAATAAAATAAGATGAAGTTCATACCGGTATTCGGGCGGGAAGCTTCAGAAAATGAGCTGGCGCCACGCGTCAGTTTCCGATTCGTCCAGCTTGCTTCCCTCGCAAAAAGAAGAACAATATCCACGCCTGGATGAGAGTGTTACTGAAGTGGCAAGTTTCCGAATTTCGATCTCCAAACAACTGTTCATCAATGGATTCCTTCTCCCAGAAACCTAAACCCAGAAACTCTCTCTACCCAGAAGTAATCGACTCCAACCCCGAAGTCTATTCGTCCTTCCAAAAACCTAATCACCAACAGCAGAGTTCTCTCTACCCTTCCCTTGACGTTGATGACCTCAGCGACCTTGTCCAAACCCTATTTCCCCGAAATGACACCGGAAGCAGCGATGGCAGTGTTCATTCGCCGTCTGCTCCACCGGCCGCTACGGAGGAGGTCCTCATCAGGATCCCCGGCGCCATCCTCAACCTCATCGACACCCACTACAGCGTCGAGCTCGCTTCCGGCGACTTCTCCATCATCCGCCTCCGGCAGGGTGACAGCGCCGTCGCCGTTTACGCCCGCGTTGCCGACGAGATCCAATGGCCCCTCGCCAAGGACGAAACTGCCGTCAAGGTCGACGACTCTCACTACTTTTTCTCCTTCCGACCCCCCAAGGGCTCCGAATCCAATTCCGATTCCGAAGGGGCAAGAGGGATTGCTGAGGGAGCTGGACGCGGTTTTGCAGAGCTGTAGCAATTTCTCGGTGCAGAAGGTTTCTGAGAGTTCGAAGAAAAAAGGGGAGGTTCTAGATGGTTCATTGGCGAAGGAGACTTCGCCAAAGGATTTAGATTCGGCGAAGAAGAAGGAGATGTTGGAGGAGCGGAGCGCTGCGTATTGGACCACGCTGGCCCCAAATGTGGAGGATTATAGTGGAACCGCGGCGAGGATGATTGCGGCGGGTTCCGGGCACGTGATCAAGGGGATTCTTTGGTGTGGGGATGTGACTGTGGAGAGGTTGAAATGGGGGAACGAGGTTATGAAGAAGAGGATGAGCCCTCGCTCGCAAGCTCAAGTTAGCCCTGAAACCATGAAGCGGATTAGAAGGTTTGTTTGGTGTTATATGATCTTGTTATTGTAATAATGTTGTTTCTTTCTTTGCTCAAAGTTGCATTTTTTAAATCTCTTGCTATTTAAAGTAGTATTTTAAAGTGTCTCAATCTTTTGTGATGGTTGTTTTCTAGCTAATGTTTTGTAGCCAAAGAAGTTAGAGTTGTTATAGTTGTCTTTTCTTCTTGTATATCAGTCTTGAGCTATTTATATACTTGACACTCTTTTTCTTTTCTGTTTTTCTTTTAAGGGTTAAGAGAGTGAGTAAAATGACAGAGAAGGTGGCAAATGGGTTCCTGTCCGGTGTCCTGAAAGTATCTGGATTTTTCGCCAGTTCATTGGCAAACTCAAAAGCAGGAAAGAAGTTCTTCAGCATGCTCCCAGGGGAAGTTGTGCTTGCATCATTGGATGGATTCAGTAAGTCAAAGTTACATTGTTGCTTGTATTTGATATTGTTAATCAATATGCACCAGCAAAATCAGCAAAATATTGCTTGCTGCTTGGAGTTGCACACTCTATCCTATAGCTAAACACGAAATATCTTCCTAGTTACTATATGGGACGAAGGGAATAAGTAGATGACCCTCTATCTTCTCTGGACAAATAAAAGAAAATAAGATATAACTGTTAGCTTCTTAAGAATTTTCTTTTTGTGGGCTTCAAAGTTCATGCTTTCTATTTGTTATACATTTATAGGAATATAACAGAAACTGAATGAGGTGGAAATGGGATGTTTGCCTATATAGGAGTTGTTTTGGTAAATGTTACAATCTGTTTAGGTGTAACGTTGTTGGCTGCGTATTATATTTATTTTACCCTTGTAATTATATTGCATCATCTAAAGGATATTTTAGATGTAGAGTTCTCTTATTTGTTTTTTATGTTCTAAATTTGTTTTCAAATAGTTGTGGAGTTTAGCATGAGATTGAAAAGTGTTTTAGTGTACACCGAGTTAGTCACTCATATATGTGCTTACAACAGAGGATGATGCCATTGGATTATCATAATGATTGTTTCATGTTTACTTTGTCAATCCCTTATCATTGGGTTATTTTGCAATCAGAATCTATAATTTAAATTACAGAGAAGTGTAAACTACATTAATTGTTTGGAGTTTGAGAATGCTGGTGTTTTGTCTATGATGCTGAATTGTTAGATCAGAGTCAGTTAGATTATGTGCCATTTTTTAGTTTTGATTTTGTCAGACTTCATCATTTAATCATTTGAAAGAGAACATTAGAGAAATTGTTGAGATGCCGGCATGTGATATGAAGGTCACAGGTTCAAGTCAATCAACCACTGATGTCTGCATTGGGTTAGATGTTTTACATTCCCCCATTTGGGTGTGGTCCTTTCGTGGACCTTGTGTAATGCGGGATGTTTTGCACGGGGCTGCCCTTTTTTTATTCACGTAATCATTTGCTTTTCATCTAATCTCCTTGATCTGCATGTAGGTATTGTTAGGGCTTTCCGGCATGGTCATAAATCTGTCTGTCTGTGTAATCATTTATATTTATCTGGCTGCACAATTTTATATTAGTAATTTTAAGAGCAACTGGTGATGTTGGTACTTCATATTTTACCAACCTAACTACTATTACACTGCTAATTTTTCCTGTGACAGATCTATCCTGGAAAAGTTTGAATTTCCAAATTTACATACTGTTTTGTGTTCTTGTTTTCTTGTAAACAGATAAAGTGTGTGATGCTGTTGAAGTAGCTGGAAGAAATGTAATGTCAACATCATCCGATGTAACAACTGAGCTTGTCAATCATAGGTAAAGCTCCTTTGATGTATAATCTAGATCATAATATAGGTATATTATTAGGATTTTAATATGTTGATTGTATCATCTGTATTTCCTAAACTTAAAAGCCCATGCTCTCTGGCTATTCTACTGTTATGATATTATGGAGGCATATAGTACACCAGTAATTTCACTGTGGCATGTAAAATCCTGCATCAAATACCCAGAGCTCAAGGATTGCATTGAATTTGGTGTAATTTTATAAGAAAATTACCAACAAAAGAAACCAGCAGAGCTTTAAAAATATATAAGGATTGCATTTTGGTGGTATTGTTAATTTGTTATAGAAGTAGGCAAAATTCTTTCCTTGATTTCCTTGCTGATGTGAGTCCAGATGAAATTTCTTTTACAACTTAGAGAACGACATCTACTCTAGGAAATCTTTTTCGGTGTTTTATTTCCGTTGACATTAGATGTGTGGTTGAATTTCCATTCGTTCTCTAACAGTTCAGAAGTGATATTGGACATTTTTATACTGCAGATATGGAGATCAGGCTGCTGAGGCGACAAAGGAAGGGCTTGGTGCTGCTGGTCATGCTTTGAGTGCTGCCTGGGCTGCTGTTAAGATTAGGAAGGCTCTTAACCCTAAGAGTGCTCTTAAACCTACCTCCCTGGCCAAAACTGGTCTTAAAGCTGCAGCTGAGGAATTTAAGGCCAAAAGTTCCAAGTAATTATGCGAAGATTAGCTCAATTTAATTTTATGTAAAGCTTATATCAGCTTTCCATTACCTACTTTTTTCTCCAAGAGAACATGAGAAGTTGAGAACATAAACATATCATTTGTTGTTTTTAGTGTATTCATGTACATGTGTAAAGTGTGGCTGTTGTATTTATTTCTCTTGTGGCATGAAAAAAAATTCACTAATGTTTAGGGATGAATGTTAGAAATTTTAATGAATTTTACATTTGATTCTGAGCTGCATGTGTCCTTTGTTGGCATAAGTTGTTTCCAAAGTGCGTTTATAGTATCATACCACTTTCACTTTCTGTGGAACGAGGAATATTATGCTACCTTTAGTTTCTACTCCAATTTCAATATGTGCTTAGAACATTGGAAGATATTGCACAGCTGAGTGCTGGAAAATCAGCCCTAATTATTTTGTACTTTCATTATCACTTAAGGTAGTTACACATCATTTTCTCATGTTATTTTCAGTATTTGGATCTACTCAGATTGATATAAATATGAGATTTATTGTCACCTAATCTTACTACATTGCTTTTTCTAGTGCGATATTTTTGCACTTTGATCTTTAACTTTATTGTTAACTATCTTTTAGCTACTCTTTTTTCACCTAATCTTATTTATTCAACATTTTCTGATGTGATATTTTGCAGTGTGATATTGATGATGATTTAAACACTCATTTGATCTTTACTGGCTCCTTTCTTCTATGCCGGTTGAGACAATGACATAAATAAGTAAATAACAGGATTATGTGACATTTAGGTTTTGCAAAACAAATACTAAATTATATTTTCTTTTACTTAAACTTACTTTTCCACCGTAAGTAACAAGGGTTCCAAATGGTTCACATTTTCTGAAGATAAGCTCTACTTTTGTTTTTTAATTGTGTGACATCTTTATCATATTACGTAAGAGCAAAATAAATTTTCTAGAAGATATAAATTGTAATCATATCTATCATTAGTGCATCTATAATTTAAGCAAGCATCTCCACATGTCACAATCTGAAACGAAAATTGACATTGGAGAGAGGATCATATCAGTGGTGGACCAAGCAACTCTTGGACTTCACCTATACGTGATTCACATTTGGGGAATTAGGGTATGGGGATAGTTAGTGCCATATGGCCTATGGAATAATATAATTTGCTGTTAGATATGCTTAATAATAATCTTTTTAAGGGTTTTGGGAAGGGTAAAGCATTATTGGAGAACCAACTTATCTAATCCCTTTTGAATGTGTACCACACAGCCTCTCATCAATTTTTCAATGTAAGATAATATTCTAAAGTCTTTGCAGCGAATCAAATCCTACTTTTGTGTGGAAACTATGTCCCCTTTATTATTATTTATATTATAACATGTATCATATTCATATCTGGTACCTAACGCAGTATGCTAAATTTTTACTAGCAAGTTTGTTACTGGTAAATATGATTGTGACCTTGGATTGCTTGAACTTTTTTAAAAAATAAAAGTAATTATTATTTTTATCTATGAATATTCTGAAACACTCATAAATTAATTCAAAAAAAATTGATATTATATTTATAA
>NC_029789.2:4397607-4400160 GCF_000816755.2 Arachis ipaensis | reverse complement strand
GGTTAGTGGTTTCTACTTTCTACATATAATTGTGGTGTTGGATAGCTTGACTTATTTTAAAAATAGTAAGAACACCGGAGTGAGGTGTTTTCTTATTCCTAGTGTAGGACAAGAGTCAAACTTTTTTAAAAACATAGACATGCTTATATCCATAAATAAATTAAGATGACTTTTGTAATTGCCATTGAAAATACCTAAGAAATCCTTTCAACAAAAACTATATAGTATTTTTTTTTCGGTCATGAAAAAACTATAAAATATAATCAAGAATGAATGGAACACTCAAAAGTTAGTGTTGCCACTTGTTAGAGCTTACGGTCCTTGGGAATTTAATTCCTTCTTTGACCCCCAAAAAAATTGGTATCTTCATCCTTGGAATAGAACTTATCAAAACTTGATTTGATTATAAGTGGGCTATGTATGTGTCACTAAATTTGGTCCCTTTATCCATCCACTATTTTGATGGTGCCCTAAGATTTTGCATATCTATATAGCTATTTGTTTTGCTGGGTTGTTGCCAATATGCTTGTCATTAATATAGTAATTCAAAGACTATTTTAAGTGGCTATCTTTCATGGATTTCAACAAATTGGAAAAATGAATTAATATTATATACACTTTCAACGTTAATCTTTTCTTATAAACTAATAATTTACTTGATTGTTATTGCCTTATCTATCTTGAAGAAAAGAAATATAAATAAAACAAGTTGACAAAAGATTAATAGAAGTTCTCTTTTTAAGAAAAAGAAACAAGAGAGAGGAGTTTAGTAGGCAAAGGAAATTAAAGTTCTCCACTTGTTTGTACTAACGACGAAAATTATATAATTTTTATTTTATATATATATGATATTGTTTATCATAATTAGGTCATTATTATTATATTGCATGCATTTTATTTTTTCGTTACATATTAGGTCATGTTCTATAGCGACACAATGGAATAGAATACAATAGAAAATATGTGTCACAAAGCAATTCAAACCTTTTCTCTTCTTTTCCACTACACACACCATTAAAAAGGGTTTAATTAACCCTAGTGCTTAAATTCTATCTTCTACTAAAATTTAGAGATACACCATGAAAGAGGTTCCTGTGTGGATTGGTGAGTTGGAGCACAAAGGTTTGTTGTAATTCTAGAGATTATATTGTTTCGTTTCATCTTAGACACACCAAGTGCACTCCTAATAGGCCCACATTTTACCAACTATGGTTTTCTTTAATGTACCCACATTCGCATGCTTCTAAATATTTGTGATCAAAGATCACGTATTCATTACTAGCTACCACCACTTATCATAAAATACTATGGGAAAAATTTCAAGTGTACCGAGAAATATCGGTGTTCCCGTTGTTTTAACTGTTGATTTCAATTAATATATATTATATATATTTTTTATAATTCAGATTAACGGTTAAAATAACTGGAATACCGGTGTTCTCGACATACTTTTGGTATTTAATTTTTTTGTATATATATAACGTATGTTTTTATATAAAAATATGTAATGGTTGATTATTTTTAGTATATATGTGTGTGCTTGTGTTTGAGTTTAGTTTATGATGCACGGATACTAACACGGACACGGGACACGATACGATATGGGACACATGGACACACGAATTTTAAAATCTTATAAGACATGAGACACGGTATATATATAAAATATAAAGTTTTTTTAGATAAATTACAATGAATTTTTAATATTTTATTGGTATTAAAATATAAAATAATTTTTTTAACTATTTTTAATGTCATTTTTAACTATATAAAAGTATTTAAAATATTTGTTGTTTTAATTAATAATAATATATATTATTTCTAAACACATTTCAAGAATACATGTTAAGAATAAGGCTAGACACGCTGATAAGTGATGGTATTTAGGTGTGTCCAAGTGTGTCCAAAGAAGAATTTTTTATTTTTCATTAAGACACGGTTGGACACCGTAGACATGTGTGTCGGACGACAGGACGAGTGTCGTGTCCAAAATGTATTCGACATGCAGACAAAGGCGGAGCTACATGGAGAGAAAGGGGGGCAACGGCCCCAATTTTAATTTTTTACATATAAATTATATGTAAATTTCAGTTTAGCCCCCTTTAAAATTTTATTTTAGTCTTATTTTATTGTATAAATATTTTTTACCCCTTTAATATTTCATCTAGCTCCACCTCTATAGACACGACAACTCAACGAAGTATTCGTATTTCGTAGAGTTTAGTTAATTACTATCCACACTACTATATAAAAGAATTGTATGTTATGATCTAATTAAATATTTGTATTTATGGAAATTTTGAATCAATGATAAATGAAGTTAAATATTTTGACTAATATGACACATTTTGTGCATGATTATTAAATGTATATGTTGAAAATAAAAATTACAACTAAAATACAAGCTATAAGTTGTGTTAATTATTGAATACTTTTACATTTGCCCGAAGGTTATCATTTGGTGGACTTTTAGCATAGAATGAGGTAAATAGGTAATAGTATAGGAAAGAGTTTTAAGTGTACTGAAAACATCGGTGTTCCAATTATTTTAAT